>NC_092336.1:88787065-89087500 GCF_046630445.1 Rutidosis leptorrhynchoides | reverse complement strand
GAATTCACCAACCTTTTGGTTGACACTTTAAAGCATGTTTATTCTCAGGTACGAAAGAAATCTTCTGATGTGCATTTGCTCATTTTAGAGATATTACTTGGAGTCATTCATGACATATTTCAAAAGACGCTGCATTCGAGTCGTTGAGTTCATCAAGATTATTATTAAGTCAAATATAGTTGGATATATTATGAAATGGTATGCATGCCGTCAACTTTCGATGTAATGAAAGTTTATCTTTTAAAAATGAATGCAATGTTTGTAAAATGTATCATATAGAGGTCAAGTACCTCGCGATGTAACCAAATGTTATTGTATTCGTTCTTATGGATTAGGACGGGTCTTTACATGTGGTATCAGAGCGGTGGTCTTAGCGAACCAGGTCTTGCATTAGTGTGTCTAACGGATAGTTGATTAGATGCATTAGTGAGTCTGGACTTCGACCGTGTCTGCATGTCAGAAGTTTTGCTTATCATTTCGTGTCGAAAATTTCATGCTTATCATTCTTAGGGAATCACTTGCTTATCATTCTTAGTCTAGACACATCATACTGTAATGATTGCATGGATAGTGTATAGATAAAATTCATATCTTATCGTACCTGTTAAATTATATCTTAGCGTATCTGTTACTGTAAACCTTGCCTGACATATTCCGTAAATTCCTCCGTAACTTATGGGATTTTAGTATTATATATGCATATGTAAATCATGTATTGCAGGGTACTAATCTACATCCTATAATCTAATTCTTATCGAAAATCTTTCATCTGATTGTACGAGATGAATCCCTCAACCAGTTCGAATTCCTCGAATTCCGCAGCTATTTCGATATGGAGTTTCACCTAAGCTTCGAAAGCAGTGTTACCAGAATGAATCAACCAATCATCTATCCCCAATTCATCTGATGGGTTCGTAATCGAGTTAATCAATGAAGACGCGAAGAAGGCGATTTCTTCTACCAACCGAATTCACCTCTTGACGATGAACCTGAAGCACTTATCAGCGAACCAGTCCGAAACACCATATTTACCTTCATTTCCAGGATATCTCGCAATGATTATATGATATCCAAAATCCCCAACCTTATTCATCCGCTCGTTACGACCGACAATCATCCCGAATTAATAGAAGAAGTCAACAAACTTCGCGCTCGAGTAATCAATTTAGAAAATATGGTGCAAAAGTTACCAGCTTCAGCAACATCACCGGCACCAACAGTACCATCAGTAACAACACCAGTACCATCAACAATCCATGTCTCAACATCTCATTCTGTACCTCGAGCATAATCTTCGTTTTACACCTTGTTCTACATCGATTAATTTTCGTTCTACGAATCGTTCTATAACATTTATCTTCGTTTGACATGGCGATTATGTAATCTCTAATGTTTTAGAGATTATATATTCCTGTTCTAACGGTAAATCAAATGAGTTTAATATCATATTGACTCATTAAATCCATGATTACATCTGAAGAAAATATATATGTATATATATATATATTTTTCATAAAGACTGTAATTAAAAATTCTTTTGTACAAACTGTTAATGGTGAAAATATTTTAACGGGTAGGTAATACCCGAGGAATATTTAGATTTCACTTTAATAAGTTATACTGTACATTCTTCAAATCTGATTCAACAGTCATTTACTATCCTATTTACTATCACCGATATACGTATCCGTTCACCAAAGAATAACTATTTTCATTCAAATTCAATTTCATATTTGGATTTTGACCTATCAGAATCCAACAAGTGACATAATGAAGAAATAATGGACACAATAAAAATTGATTAGAAACAGACTAATTAACAATATGAAATTTTGTTAAGAAACCAAACTAACAAGATCCTAGCTAACTGTTCCTAGATAACTGTTAATTCCTTATTACATTTTATCTTATCGAAATTTATTTATCGCAATTTAATTATCACAATTTATTTATTGCAGTTTATTTATCGCAATTTATATTCTCGCAATTTTATTTATCGTCGTTTAATTTTTGTTATTTATTTTACGCACTTTAAATATCGGGACATGTATACAAGGTTTTGACATATCATATCGACGCATCTATATATATTATTTGAAATCACCATAGACACTCTATATGCTGTAATGCTAGAGTTCGCTATACAGGGTTGAGGTTGATTCTCAAATAATATATATACTTTGAGTTGTGATCGAGTCTGAGACATGTACACGGGTCACGATATTTATTAATTAATTCGAATATTATATATTAAACTATATATGAAATATTGGACTGTCAACTGTGGACTATCAACTGTGGACTGCCGACATTGGACAATTGAAATGAATTAAAATATTGATTATAACATATGAAACTAAATAATTCTTCAAGTCTGCCACTTGATTTCATCTTAAACCTCATTTGTATCTTGACGATTCCAATATGCGTTCAAACATTTCATAATTCTTGAAAACACTTCAATCAAGAGGATGAACCAACCGCACTTCATCTACGGAAGAAAAGATTGATGCATATAGTTATGCACCTGAAAACTCTCAGAACCTGAGTAAACGTTTAATACCTATCTGTGCTAGCTCCTTTGGCTTTGTTATTACTGAAAATAGCTTTACAATCCCTTTCCAGAATTAGCCAATTTTGTCACAGCTCCAGCAAGTCAACTTCGACTTTTCGTTCGAGATAACCTTATTATAACCTTGATATATATGCGTGCACTTTTATAGTTACCGGGGAATCTTTTATATTCCATCATATTACCATCAGCATTTAATCATCTAAAAACATAATTCTCCTGAAACCACCTCGGATTGATAACCGATGATTCATATATCGTAGCATTAAATGTAGAGGAAACAGAAAAATTGTAGACGGTCTAAACGGCCAAAAGTTTGATGATAAAGAAGGGAGTGTTAGGAACGCTCGATAGAAAATTTGGTACTGAAAAAAAAACAGATTGAGCAAACCATGAAAGAGACCAAGGCCAAATACAAGGACTATACCATATATTCAAAGAAACCAGGTAATTCTGGATCCGATGAAACCATCAACGAATATCTTGATCTGTACTCATGTTAAAAATCTTGCGGAAAATCTTTCTTCATCAACCATCGAACTTAGAAATTCCAAAATATCATCATAAATATCCTCCATATTTCTGAAGATATTTTCAAAACTATTCTTATCTGAAATCATTAATCTCTTCGTGCTATCAGTGTTACATCATATAGAAACTGTTAGTTTCTATATTCTGTAAACTTTTGAGCTTAAAATATGAATGTTATTGAAGTAGTGTTGGGAACTGATGCATGAGTTAGTATAATATAATGACACTTGATCAACGTGATTATATTACAGTAAGTCATGCTGAGTTTCTAATGAGACATGATGATTCACAGATCATAACGTCATCATGTGCCATGTTACATAACTCTTTCATTCTGCTTAACTTCTAAATATATCAATAAAGTATATTCTTGGTAGTTCTATTCTCAGTGTTTCAGGTAATTTGACAAATCAAATCGTACGATTACGTTCTTTCTTGTTTAGAACATTAAGTTCATTCGAAACTCCAAACCTACGAATTCTGGACCTTTACTTGCGGAAAAAAATAAAAGCATAGAGCTTCGAAATATAAGGGAGAATATAAAGCCCAATAACAACACGAAGGTTACAAACCGTGGATATTAATACGAATAGTAACATAAAGACACAATAGAATTAAGAATAGTATCACCCCAAGGTAATAGTAGAAGTAAACAGATTTTCGGGTGGAAGATTGAAAAGAAGGATGACAGAAATGATAATTAGAAAAATATCAAGGATTAGAACTGGATTAAGCATTTTCACAATCTTTTGGTGTATGAATTAAGGAAGAAAGTGTAGGAATGGTGAAAGAAATGGAACGGAAAAAGTTTAATTTATAATGGAAATATCAGACAGAGTAATCGAGGTAGACCACCGTATTTAATTATAGAGATCTTAATTTCCTTATTCGCCGAAGAATCAAATATTTTAGATTTTGAATATTCTCTTTACATCCCTTGAATTCCGGAATTCAATCGTGACTACGTCAAAAGTTAAAACGAAACTTTTCACTCTTTTGTAATAGCTTCACTCGTACGCTTCGAGTAATCGAATTGTATTATCCATATTACTCAATGATGTTAAAACTCTATTTATCAACCCATATTGTCATGAAAACATTTTTATTGTTAACCATGACGACCTCATTCAAATTTCGGGACGAAATTTCTTTAACGGGTAGGTACTGTGAGGACCCGAAGATTTCCGACCAAATTTAAACTTAATTCTTATTTAATTTTGATATGATAAGCAATGTCTGTTAAACCGATTCTCAAAGTTTTGAACTGTTTATATGGATTCAATTAACTTCGACCCTTACCAACGATTCACGAACCACTATTTGTAAATAGATACATATATATATTTTTCTTTTATACAATTCTTTTACATGGTGTCTTGTTAAGTCATCACATGAAGATTGAAAGTAATTGACGTGTTTTTGTTTTGGTCTTGGGTCCATCATGGACAAATCAAAGAAGAATTTTCACATGGGTTAATAATTGAGCTTAAGAAATCAACGTTATATTAAAATGCATTATATATATATATATATATATATATATATATATATATATATATATATATATATATATATATATATATATATATATATCGTTGTCCTCATTCAATCTCGTGTTACCAACTTAACTTTACCCATTTGAGAAGGACTATCATGATGTGAACTTAATCGTTACTTTCTTTCAAATAAATTGGTATTTCCTCTTTCAGTAATACCCTATATATATCGCCACATCACACATGCATCCATGTCATCCCACCACTTCTATTTGTATTAATCTTTTGTTTCGCTAGACACCCACCACAATCATTTTGCCAATTGATTTTTATTTTGTTTCTTTTCGAATTAACTAACAAATGGGCACGGGTCTTGAAAACAAAATAGGCCAGGCTGTTAATTTTGTCTACACGTTTTTATTGACTATACTATATTAATCATTGTTGTTATTATTATTGTATTATATATAAATGCAGATTCATGCATCAGTTAAAATTTAGTGAACTTCATCAACCCACTTGTTTCATTATTGTTGTCATAAACCCCACACAAACCAACTCTTTACCCCACCTTTTGGTTTATCTCACGAAATCAGAAACAATTACATATACATACTATTACATTTTACATGCATATATATGATCACATATCTCATCATCAACATCTTAAGTTTTGACCATTAAAACACACACCAATTTATATCTTTCTTTGCTTATCATCGAAACCCAATACCATCATCATTATCTTCATCGACCACCACCACATGTGTTTTCTATCTTTACGTTTCTGTTTTTGATTACCAACCGAAGAACTAAAATCAACACCATGGAACACTCTAAACCACCTCCACCTAGCTGCAAATCTTTAAAGTTGCACACCTCCACAAACCACCATCTTTGTTACTATGATTGTTGATACTTTCGGTTGCTATTATTCAACTAGGACCAAGACCACCGAACCAACACACATCACCATGATCATCCTTTTATATTTCATGTTTTTAATCCGTCTCCAAGAACCCGCTTATATATTTTTTTCTACAACTTCTTCTTGTTTGATTGTAACCCACAACATAAAACCACCACTTTCGACTACCAACTACTCATATTCTATTTCTACAACTAGTTTCGTGTACGGTTTAAACAATAACCCAAAACCCATCCCAAAACATCACTAATATAACACTTAAAAGCATTCGATTATTGCTGCACTTGTTCCTGCCTTCTGTCGCGACTCCAACCCACACCTCAGCCACTTTCTTTTCCTCTCTATTCTTATTCGAAAACCTCACCACAAACACCCTTAGCTGCTACACCATCCTTCTGTTTTAATTCTTCTTTTCCTTCTCGTCAAATTTTTGTTACTATTGCTGGTATATCACGGGTATTGTAACAAAAACTAAAACCATGCATATATACGATAATGATAAACCATGCTGCTGTATTTTTTTTATATTTGGGTCGGTTTCAGCAAAAATAAAGTTGATGATAGAGATAAAGGTGATGCAAAAGTTATGATGGGTGATGATTTGCATCACTTGGTATATTATATGTTGTGGTACCCCTTTGACAGACGTTTGCAAACAAGCAAACCCCACCTCCCACTATAAAACCTTGTTCCATTTAAAATTAAATATGTTAAGTGATGAAGAATTCGGGAGTGAATTCGTGATATATTATTTATATTCATTCGGCTGTTGTCGTGTCTCATGTAAGAAATCAAACAGCCACATTATTCTATTTGAGCTTCTGTTTTTTTTTTCTTTCCTTAACGGACCATAAGTTAAACGGGTTGTTGAACTGTTAGTTGGACCGAGTTCCTGTTTGTTAATGGGCCAAGATCAGGCTGTGGATTGCAGATTGGACTAAAAATATTAACGAAGGAGTAATACTAGGATACATACGCGTATTATTGATCCTATTTATGATGAGGTTAACGAAAGAACGAAGAATAGAAAGATTATAATTTATAATTATGATTCATGATTTATGGTTATGAATCATGATTATGATTATGAATTATAATTTATGTTATGATTATGATGAAGATTAGGTTAGTGATTAGATTAAGAATTTTGATTATGCTAACGTAAAAACAATGGTGATGAAGGTTACACGTTATAAGCTTGACGGCGATGAATATATGATGATGCATGATGACTATAGATGATAATCGTGATGATATTAAAAAGATGATGATGGTGATTCTCGAATAAAATGAGGATGATGATTATGTTATGATGATAAAGAACGATGATGATGTAGAAGAAGAAGAGAACAGGAAGGGTTATATATATTTAAAGTAAGAATTAAAACAGAAATACGTGATGGATTAGATGGTTAGGGAGGTTTGTGTGTGACTGAGAGGTCATGGGTTCGAGTTTGGGCTGCGACATTATTTTTTTGAAACCATTTCCTTAAGGTAGTATACTTATTATTATTATTATTATTATTATTATTATTATTATTATTATTATTATTATTATTATTATTATTATTATTATTATTATTATTATTATTATTATTACTATTATTATTATTATTATTATTATTATTATTATAAATATTATTATTATTATTATTATTATTATTATTATTATGTTAACATTTATATTAATAATATGATTAATATCATTGCCATTTTTAGTAATAAGTAACATCATTAAGTATTATTAGTATTGTTAAAATTGATATAAGTATTATTATGATTAAGGATTATTATTATCACCATTATTATGAAAATAACACAAACTATTGTTATTATCATTAATATTAGTATTAGTATCATTATATAATTATTAGTATTATTATTATTATTAACATAAATGCCATTATTATTATTATTATCATTATCATTTTATTAATAGTATTATCATTATTAATAAACTTATTATTATTGTTGTTATTATCAAAAGAATCAGTTTAAACAAAAACTATCAATTTAATAGATAAATATTTTGTATATAAAAATATACTTATTACATATACTATAATCATATTAGTATTTCATATAACTATATATCAAACCTATTAACATTTTTTTTTAAATACTTACATATAACAAACTAATGATTTTTTTTTAAATATAATACTAATCATTTTAAATATATTTACAAAATAAATATATATATCAAATAAATTAAGATATAATATAAGTATATGTTTTTAATGGAATCTGATATAAATTCTATATAACTACGAATATATATATATATATATATATATATATATATATATATATATATATATATATATATATATATATATATATATATATATATATATATATATATATATATATATAATGAAATTATGTGATTTTCATTATATGTTTTAATAGATATACAAATGATATAGGTTCATGAATCCGAGGTCAACCCTACTTTTGTTCAATGTCGTCATATGTATTTTTACTACAAAATATAGTATGGTGAGTTTCATTTTCCTTTTTACCCTTTATATTTTTGGGCTGAGAATACATGCGCAATTTTTATAAATGTTTTACGAAATAGACACAAGTAATCGAAACTACATTATATGGTTGAATGATCGAAGCCGAATATGCCCCTTTTTGCTTGGTAACCTAAGAATTAGGGAACACAACTAATTTTGAGAATTAGTGCACGCCTAATTGACGCGAATCCTAAAGATAGATCTATTGGGCCTAACGAACCCCATCCGTTGGAGCGGATGCTTTAGTACTTCGATGTTGTTTTATCATGTCCGAAGGATTTCCTGGAATGATAGGGGATATTCTTTATGCATCTCGTTAATGTCGGTTACCATGTGTTCAATCCATATGAATGATTTTTGTCTCTATGCATGGGACGTATATTTATGAGAACTGGAAATGAATTTCTTGTGGTCTATTAAAATGATGCAAAAGAATGATTATGATAAACTAATGAACTCACCAACCTTTTGGTTGACACTTTAAAGCTTGTTTATTCCCAGGTACGAAAGAAATCTTCCGCTGTGCATTTGCTCATTTTAGAGATATTACTTGGAGTCATTCATGACATATTTCAAAAGACGTTGCATTCGAGTCGTTGAGTTCATCAAGATTATTATTAAGTCAAATATAGTTGGATATATTATGAATTGGTATGCATGCCATCAACTTTCGATGTAATGAAAGTTTGTCTTTTAAAAACGAATGCAATGTTTGTAAAATGTATCATATAGAGGTCAAGTACCTCGCGATGTAATCAAATGTTATTGTATTCGTTCTTATGGATTAGGACGGATCTTTACATAATATTCAATGACGTTTATGTTTATTTTATTTACATAATAATAATAATAATAATAATAATAATAATAATAATAATAATAATAATAATAATAATAATAATAATAATAATAATAATAATAATAATAATAATAATAATAATAATAATAATAATAATAATAATAATAATATAATAATAATAATATAATAATAATAATAATAATAATAATAATAATAATAATAATAATAATAATAATAATAATAATCTCTTTATCGCTTTATATTATAATAACAAAACCAATAATAGATCATTTAAATTTAAAGCCACTAATCCTAGCCTTCCATTATAATTAACATCCATAATCTACACCATCCAAATTTTCTAATCAACATTATGACCTCAAAATCACCTTCATAGTTATTTGTTGTCTAAAATACCCTTCTTATTAAAATTGGCCGGAATAATATTTAAAAAATTAGGGTCGTAGCCGGAATAATACTTAAAGAATTGGGGTCGTACATGTATTAACCTATTTCCTTACCATTTGAAAGCACACACAAATTAAAACCCCTCTTTCATATCATTCGGAAAAAAAGACGATCGGCATGCAAATTGGGGGTTGTGGAGAATTGTTTTCATATTCATACGCTTTGATTTTGTTTAAACAATTGGAGATTCCGATTTCATTGTATCAAAACATTTTAAAATAACCCTAATTTTAAATCATAGATTAAAATGTACAAATTGGGAGTTGTGTAAAATTGTTTTAATCTTCATACGCTTTGATTTTGTTTAAACAAGTGGAGATTCTGATTTCATTGTATCAAAACATTTCAAAATAGCCCTAATTTAAACTCATCGATTCAAATGCATCATTATATTATCTCAACATACGGTTCATCAATCAACAGACGGTTAATCGATTCCATTTTCAGGTACTGTTATCTTCATCTATAGATTATCTTTAACATTTTAGATCTCGGTTATATGATTAAATTGTACAATTAATCATGATTTTTATCATCACGAATACAGTCATGTAACCTTTGTATTATTTCATTACATTGCTTATGATCAATAAACAGTATGAAATCAGTTTGTAGTTACGAATTTATTCATTTTAGTTTTGGTTATTTGATTAAACTTCTTATCTTGAATTAAATTGTTTATTATGTTATTTTGACATTGCAAGTCATATTATGATTAAAAAAATTAAGTTTTATTATTACAGCAAGTGTTTTTTGTAGCAGATTCTCATATGCTCTAACATGTTTCACTTGGTTAAAGGCTTGAATCATGAAAACAATGGAAGCTAATTTCGATTTGGGTCCTATTGCAAAAGCTTAATTTACAGAAAATTATATACTCTTTCATCTCTCAAGGGGTCTGAGAAATCTATATAAGATCATTATAAGGTAAGTCTAATAATGCATCAATAAGGATGCTCGGATTTTTGGTGATATCAGTACATCTCTACCAAGTGTTTAATGTCATTCGTAGTAGTTTTGTCTCTGAAATGCTCTATATATACCATACATATGTTTTTTATGTCGACAAAGCACGAACTTGATTTAGCAGGTTTGAATGGCTACGTTCACGATCATCGTGTAAGTGGGATCCGATAACATTACCCGGATTAGGGTTTAGAAAAAGTTGAAGTAACTATCGTCTCTCAACCGTCATTTCACAAATGATTTTGATCAAGTGTATTATTTACCCATTAACGTGATCTATGTTTACCCATTAAAGATGCTACAAATGTGTTCAATCTTTTGCACGCAATCAATTTTGTTTTAGAATTCTATACGTATGGGATTTTGAGTTCAAAATAAATTTATATCATTTACAATGAAAACCCATTACATTGACTGGTTTGTTAGTATTTTGTACAATCACATTGTGTTCTGTACTATGTTGAATCAACATTAGTCATTATAATTTTAATTAAACAATGTAATATGGTATTGTGAGCATCAGAGTTAACAATGTGATTGAAGTTCACATGTAGTTTTCTCATGTTATGAAAATCCAAGGGGTTGAATTTAGGTAAGTTATAATATACGGTTGTTTGTGTGATGACTTTTAATTTTAATCATTGTAATTGAGGCTAAAGGTATGAACACTGATTTAGAAATCAACTAAAGAAATGGTTTTAAATTGGATATTTTGAAATCAAAAAAATATGGAGGTAATACTAGCTGTGATTGGAGCATATCAGTGGAGCTGTGATGAAGATGAAAATTTTACAATTAATTTGACTTCTTGCATTAAAAACCAAGATTCTATATTATTCAGCTGATTTGTCCCATTTGAAGGTAGAAGTTCATGCTGACTCAAGAAGTTGATAAGGATTGTGTTATTCAACTGAAGAACTAATCAGGTAAGATCAATATTCTTTTCTTTGTAAGTTAATCCATTTGATAACACATTTGAGTATACCTGTTGATTAGTGATCAAAATATGGCGGGTCAGCTAAGTAATATTCACCTTTTTATGTACATTAATGAAAGGACCCGTTCATATACATTATAAATGATTCACAATAGTTGATTACATCGCGAGGTATTTGACCTCTATATGATACATTTTACAAACATTGCATTTGTTTTTAAAAGACAAACTTTCTTTACATCGAAAATTGACAGGCATGTATACCATTTCATAATATCCACTATTCAACTATAAATTGACTTAATAATAATAATCTTTAATGAACTCAATGACTTGAATGCAACGTTCTTCGAAATATGCCATGAAAGACTCCAATTAATATCTTTAAAATAAGCAAATGCACAGCGGAAGATTTCTTTAATACCTGAGAATAAACATGCTTTAAAGTGTCAACCAAAAGGTTGGTGAGTTCATTAGTTTATCATAATCATTCATTTTCATCATTTTAATAGACCACAAGAATTTCATTTCCAGTTCTCATAAATATACGTCCCATGCATAGAGACAATAATCATTCATATGGATTGAACACCTGGTAACCGACATTCACAATATGCATATAAGAATATCCCCATCATTCCGGGATCCTCCTTCGGACATGATATAAATTTCGAAGTACTAAAGCATCCGGTACTTTGGATGGGGCTTGTTGGGCCCAATAGATCTATCTTTAGGATTCGCGTCAATTAGGGTGTCTGTTCCCTAATTCTTAGATTACCAGACTTAATAAAAAAAAGGGGCATATTCGATTTCAATAATTCAACCATATAATGTAATTTCGATTACTTGTGTCTATTTCGTAAAACATTTATAAAAATTGCGCATGTATTCTCAGCCCAAAAATATAAAGGGTAAAAAGGCAAATGAAACTCACCATACTGTATTTCGTAGTGAAAATACATATAACGTCATTGAACTAGTGCAAGGTTGGCCTCGAATTCACGAACCTAAATTAATTATATATAATTATATGTTGGTCAATATTTGTCTAACAATTAGGTCAGGTCATAGTGTACCACAATCCTAATGCTCGAGACTAATATGCAAAAGTCAACAAAAGTCAATTTGACTCAAAATGATTTCCAAAATTTATACATGATTATAATATATTTTAAATATCGTCGTTTTATATTTTTAAATATTTTTAAAAGATTTATTAGAGTAAATAATATAATTCATTTATTAATAAATAAAATTTTATATTAAAATTTATATAATAAAATATACTTTTATATATATTAAGTAATAAAATTTATAGGGTTCATTTAATATCATAAAGATAATATGATAGGTATTATTAAAGTAATTTATTACACGTAGTAAAATATGTTTGTATTACATATTTATTTGATAAAATAATATCTATAATGTTAGTAAGTAAAAGTTGTATTATTTTGTAATAATAATTATTATTATAAAAATATCAATATTTATAATTACTAAGGTGATATTATGATAAAACGATAATTCTAATTATGATAACTTTAATATTTACGATAATTTTTAATATTATCTTTAAAATAATAATTCTATTTAAAATGATAATAAAAATGATATTTTATAGTAACAATGACATTTCTATTAAAATGATAATTTTTGTTAAAATGATAATTTTTGTTAAAATGATAGTTTTGATACTAACGATACTTTTAATAATAATAGTAATGATAAAAATAATAAGAATGATAATTTTATCTAAATCAATATCTTATAATATTTTAATTTCATCATGATACTCTTACTCATTATTTCCTAATCGTTTCGTTTAATAGCTTTTAATCGTCTTTTATATCGTGCTCATAATAATGATAATAATAGTAATCAAAATAATTAGGTGTTACTAATATTAGTTTTAATTACAATAATACTAATAATGATAATTACTATGACATTATTAACGATAATGATAATATAATAATAATAATAATAATAACAATAACCATTTTTAAATAATGATATATATATTAATAATGATAATAATAGTAATGATAATAATAATAATAATAATAATAATAATAATAATAATAATAATAATAATAATAATAATAATAATTAGATAATAATAATAATAATTAGATAATAATAATAATAATAATACTAATTATAACTTTAATGATAATAACGATAGTAATAATAATAAATAAAAAACAATTTTTAATGATAAATCCTTTTATTGATAAAGATAATAATAATAATAATAATAATAATAATAAGATAAAACTAGAACGACGATAATAACGACGATAATAATAATCATTTTTAATAATAATACAAAAATTCGATGGACTATAACTTCAAATCCGTTCATCGAAATCATTCGATATCTAAATAAAAAGTTCTTAATTTTTCGCTAGCTTTCCAACGACATGCATATCTTATACCTTATCTCAGTCGCATATATAACTAATTCAGGATTCAACATAATCCAACTAAAGGCAATATCAAAAGTACAAACATGCATAATCCTATATACTCGAGCACTAGTCAGGGATACACTATTAGTATGTAAAAGTTAAATTATGAGTACTCACGTATCAATATTGAGATTCAATATTGCAGGAAAGGTACGTAGACGCAACGGAGATGATAAACACTATATTGACCTCATGAGCATACCCATGAACCATACCCAATCACCTCCATAGCTATAACCCATAATTTCCTTAATCCAATCCCACTCGAAAAACAATTTCGAAATCACCCGGACCGCACTCCGCCGTAATATTTTATGTATACTAATAATATCTTGAAATAATACGGAGTAAATATATATATGTAAATCGATTGAGAGAGTTTAGAGAAAAATATTTTCAAGTTTCTATGAAATAATGAAACCTATTGAATTCTATTTATAATAGATTTTTGAATTATTAAAGTGAATTATTAAAGTATGAATTATTAAAGTGAATTATTAAAGTATGAATTATTAAAGTGAATTATCAAAGTATGAATTATTAAAGTGAATTATTAAAGTATGAATTATTAAAGTGAATTATTAAAGTATGAATTATTAAAGTGAATTATTAAAGTCAATGTAAAGTAAAAAATAAAGTAAAGGTAAAGTTTAAGTATAGTAAAAGTATAAAACTATGTACGTATAATACGCGTATAAATATATATAATATTAATTTAAATCGTTATATATATTTAATAAAATAAAATATAAATATCGTTATCTTTATCATACTGGTTAAGTAATGAGTTGTCAAAAGTGGTTCTAGATATTTATAAAAGTTATATACGTTTTAATAATAAAGTTCTTTTTAAACTGAAAACATTTTTGTACGTTTGAAACTAAATCAAATAAATATAATAATTTTGTTTTCCAAAACCAAATATATTTTTAAGAATCATTTTGTTTAAAGGTTAAAATAATGGAAATCGTTATATCATAAAACGTTTTAGAAAAGTAGAATCATATATATTCATAATAGGTTTCAAGTTTTTAAATTACAGTCTGTTGGTGAAGCATGGGATAAAGTTCAAAGGTTAAATAAACGTATGAAATCATCTTAATGAAAAATGTCGAGTTACTTACTTGTCGATATCCAACATCTAAGTTAGTTACACTTCACGTTCTTACTTATAAATCACTTTACCATTTTCCAAATGTTGTAAAAAAGAATAGATTTCTTAAATCACAGTGGACCTCATAACATAGAACCGTAATCATATCACAATGTATCTGATAAATTAATCATTTGATATTATCTTCTAATTCCATCGATAAACATATTGAAACAAATACGTTCATGTAAAGTATTATATGTTTAATACTTTATTAATATTCTCAAGTTATAATATATATACATATTTATTTATATATAACGGTTCGTGAATTGTTGGAATTTGGTCGAGGTTATAATGAATGCATGAACACAATTTAAAATTCTTGAGATTTAACTTAACAAACTTTGCTTATCGTGTTGGAATAATATAAAGATAAAGTTTAAATTTGGTTGGAAATTTCCGGGTTGTCACAGTACCTACCCGTTAAAGAAATTTCGTCCCGAAATTTGAGTGGAAAGGTCGTGAATGATAATAAGTATGTTTTCATGATGCATACAGGCTGAAAATTAGAGTTTTATCATCAGCGAATAATTTGGATAAACAATCCATTTATATGAAGAGTACGAATGAAGCTAACATAGAAGAGTGAAATGAGTAAGTGTAGATTCATCTTATCATTTGACGTAGATATGATTGATTTCCAGATTTCAATGGATTTGAAGAAAATCTTTGTAATAAGATTTGATTCTCCGGTAACAAAGGGAATTAGGATCCGCTTTAAATGCGATCGTCCATTTTAATTGTTCTGTCAGAAATTTTCTTATAAATTCACCTCCTTCGTTTTCTTACAACTCACACCTTCTGTTGATGCATTTTATGCAAGTCCCTATACATCTACCCACGTCCATTGCAGGTAGAACAGTTTACAGGCCACCATGATTGTTCGTTATTATCCTATCCATGTTTGTATGTGGTTACAGGAACTGCAGGAACGGGATTTGGATGTTTGACTATGTTAGACTTAGTCAGACGTCCGAGTGAAGCCTCACTCGTATGGCTGACAGGCTCATACGCACGGTTGATGTTGAGCTAAGTCACAATTACAACCTAAATGAGAAGACACGAGTGAGTGATCACCCGTACGGCTGATGAAGCCAACTCATATGTGTGATGGATGAATCGTTCGGGTGAGTCAATAGCAGGGTTATATAAAGTCTTATGTTCTTCATTTTAGGTTAAGCCTCTCATTTGTTACACACACTCAGATCTGGTGAGCTCCTCCGATTCTCTCTCAACCCAAATCACCCAGGTGGTGAATAATAGCTCTAAGTGTTGATCTAATCACAATTGATTTAGTTGTGGTATGACTAAATTAATCCCAAAAAGCTTAACCTATTCACTAGAGAGTTTGATTCACTTATTCCGTCATTGTGTGAGTTAAATCTGTTGATTTCTAAGTTCCTAGTCATGTTTCATCACATTCTATTCTTTCCCCCTCAACTCATATTTTAAAGTATTCATCAATATGCTCCATCCAGTTCTGATTCTCGATATACTTCTAACTTTCATATCGGTCATTCTTCTTTTTCATTTACCGCCGGAAGAATCTATTTACTTCTACTATACTCTTGGGTTTATAGTGTTTCTAGTTCTCCCGTGTCTTTATATTGCTATATGCATCGATATATATGGTTTATAACTTTTGGTTTGTCGTTGGGCTTTATATCTTCCCTTATATTTCAAAGTCTCTGTTTCTATCTTCTATAATCATTGTCATCCACAGTTAATGCTCTCTTTTATTTGCTGCAATTTATACCCCAATTTCTATTTCGGAGTTTTGTCCTTTCGTTTCTTCTTCTTGCGATTAAGCACCGCTTGTAATGGTCCAGAATTTGCAGATGTGAATTTTGGAATGAACATTGTTAATGTTCTAGGAAGAAAATTGTAATGGCACGATCTTGACTTGTCAAATTACCAGAATACCTCAGAAAAAGCCGAATCATCAAGAAATATTTTCTTGATATTTTAGAGGTTAAATAGAATACAAGAGTCGTATAACATGGCAAATGATGATGTTATGATCTGTGAATCATCACGTTCCATTTAGAAACTCAACATGAATTACTGTAATATAATCACGTTGATCAAGTGTCATTATATTATACTAACTCTTGCTTCAGTTTCCAACACTACTTCAAAAATATTCATATTTTAAACTCAAAGGTTTACAGAGTATAGGAACTAAACAGTTTCCTTTTTAATGTAATACAGATAGCGCAAAGAGATAAATGATTCCAGATAAGAATAGTTATGGAAATATCTTCAGAAATATGGAGGATATTTATAATGAAAGATACGATGATATCTTAGAATTTCTAATATCAGAGGATGATGAAGTATGTTGTCTGTAAGGGTTTAGTGTCAGGAGCAAGGTATTCGTTAATGACTTCAACAGACACTGAATCATTTGGATTCTTTGAAGGCAAGTTCAGTCTTTGTGATTTGTCCACAGCCTCCTTCATACTTTGCTCAATCTGTTTTCCAGTTCCAAAACTTCTCTATTTCTGAGCTTTGCTAATACACTAATCTTTATCATCAAACTTTTTACTGCTAAGGTCATTTACAGTTTTTGTTACTTCATCAGCATTTTGAGAACTAGTTCGCGGTTCAGAGTGTTTTTCAGAAACTTCACATTCGAAGTATGTAAGCCTTGGAAATAGACGTTATGTATAACTGTTGGCGTCAACATGCTGTGAGATTTCAAAATACGGATTTCTAATTCCCAATGATTCATATGGCAATTCTCGTTACAAGAGGCAGATGAGTAAATGATGAGGTTTCGATAAATATAATGATTCTTCGGAATGCCCAAGATCAGTGAAGTTGTTGGTAAGTTTATTGCTAATGTGGTGGAATATGAAAGGTTCTCCGGTAACAAAAGGGTAATCACATATATCAAAATTATGATAAGGCTACTCCGAATGAAAAAATCGAAGTT
Source organism: Rutidosis leptorrhynchoides (assembly GCF_046630445.1). Classification (NCBI taxonomy): domain Eukaryota; kingdom Viridiplantae; phylum Streptophyta; class Magnoliopsida; order Asterales; family Asteraceae; genus Rutidosis; species Rutidosis leptorrhynchoides. The sequence goes on along the minus strand of NC_092336.1, from coordinate 89,069,710 downwards.
GTCCTGCTGGAGCTGTGATATAATTTGCTACTTTGCAAAGGAATTGCAAGGTTATTTTTGCTAATAAATGCCAAAAGATCTGACACAGATATGAGTTGAATTATGATTTTGGTTTCGAGAGCTTTTTAAGTACATAACTGTGGGTAATATGTGGTTAGATCATCATCTCGATTGCTCATTATTTGAAGTGTTTTCAGAGATTTTCGAAGGGTTTGAACACAGATTGTAATCGTTTGTATACATTTGATGTTCTAACACACTTTTGAAGTCAAAGTATAGCTTTGAAAGATGTAGGAATCTAAAAGTGATGGTACCGGTTATATCTCAAATTGAATTCTGAGATTTTAAAATCAGAATATGTAATTGGGTTTGAATGAGTATGGTTGTTTTGATTTCTATGAAAGGATGTATATTATTGTGAAAGTAGGAAGTATAATTGATAATTTGCTTAATCTGATTCGAAGAATGTAACATATTAATTGTGAATTTATATATATCTCTCGGGTATTACCTACCCGTTAAAAAAAATTTCACAATTAATATTTTGTACATAAGAATTTTATTACAGTCTTTATGAGAATATATATGTATATATTCTTCTCAGATGTAACATCGATTTTAATGAGTTAATACTAAATTAAACTCATTTGATTTACGGTTGGAACTAGAATTGAATAATTCCTTTAAGGCTTTAGAGGTTACATAAGTATTTCTTCAATAATATTGAAATTATGAATCAATACTTCGTTATTTGTTGAGATGTGATGCTGGTTTTTGTTAAATTCTTGTGAACTTCGCAAAGTACGAATGATGTTATCTGAAAAGTTTCGGTTACATCAATGATGAAGTGTAAAATCAAATATATACTTGATTTATTAGGAATTGGAATTTGTTGAATTGAGACAGATATTGTAGTTAACGATGGTTAAGTCGCGGGTGAGGGACGTACATTATTGCATATTTGTAATATGAATTAACCGAGTAGTTAAGATTCACACACAATAGCTTTAACACGGAAAGATTTATTTTTTTATTTCAAAATATATATATATATATAAAATATATATATAATTTCTTCAGAGGGAATGAGTTAATTCTTCATAACTTGTTGATACAATATACACGTTATTGATTCGTAATGATGTAAACAGTGATTCTTGAACTGATGGAGTTTGTGATGTTATAGGTGTTGTTGATTCTGATGTTGACTGTACTGACGATGCTGGTGACGCTGACGGTACTGTTGATGCTATTGGTAAAACAAGTTTAACTTGTTAATCACACGCCATTTTTGTCAGGGTTTCTACTCTTCCTTCTATCATTTTGGTTCGCTTGACTGATTTATGGTTAGGGCTAGATTAGATAATCTCTAAGACTTTAGAGATTATATAATCGCCGCGGAATGTTTCTCCAATGAAGTTATGAATTAATACTTCGTCAGTTATTGTTGTTGGTACTCCTTGGTATCTATGGTACGTATGACATTGATACTCGTGGGACAGATTGTGAAGTTGAGGTTTACAACGCGGTTGTGGTTGGAGGTGGTAATGGTACTGTTGGCGTTGATGATGGTGGTACTGGTTATGTTGCTGATGCTGCTACTGGTGTTTGTAATCTCTGAACCATATTCTCCAAAGCCACTACCCGAGCGCGAAGTTCGTTGACTTCTTCTATTATTCCAGGATGATTGTCGGTCGGAACGAGCGGATAAATAAAATCTAGAATTTGATGTAGTATATAATCGTGACGAGATACCCTGGAAATGAGAGAGAAAATGGTGTCTCGAACAGGTTCGCCGGTAAGTGCTTCAGGTTCTTCGCCAAGAGGGCAATGTGGTGGATGGAAAGGATCGCCTTCTTCTTGTTTCCAATGATTAAGGAGGCTACGAACCCATCCCCAATTCATCCAGAATAGGTGATGACTGATTGGTTGATCCATTCCGGTCACACAGCTTTCGGAGCTTGAGTGAGATTCTATTTCGGAATCCGAGTGACTTGAACTGATGACAAATTCCATTTCGTACGATTGGATAAAGGATTTTTCGATATAAAATGATTTTTCGGCTATCGGGTGGTATTCTATTTACCTAGGATATCTATATATAGAGATCAAAAGATTTCATAGATTACGGAGGAATTTGCGGGATATGTCAGGCAAAGTTTAAAGTAACAGATACGATAAGATATAATTTTGCAGATACGCTAAGATATGAATTTTGTCTATACACTACTCATGCAATTAATGTAGCAAGACGTGTCTAGACTAATAATGATAAGCAGGTAATTTCCTATGGATGATAAGTAGATGATTTCTGACTAGAAATGATAAGCAAAACTTTTGACATGCAGACACGGTCGAAGTCCAGACTCACTAATGCATCCTAACGACTTATCAGTTAGACACACTAATGCAGACCTGGTTCGCTAAGACCACCGCTCTGATACCAACTGAAAGGACCCGTTCATATACATTATAAATGATTCACAATAGTTGATTACATCGCGAGGTATTTGACCTCTATATGATACATTTTACAAACATTGCATTTGTTTTTAAAAGACAAACTTTCTTTACATCGAAAATTGACAGGCATGTATACCATTTCATAATATCCACTATTCAACTATAAATTGACTTAATAATAATAATCTTTAATGAACTCAATGACTTGAATGCAACGTTCTTCGAAATATGCCATGAAAGACTCCAATTAATATCTTTAAAATAAGCAAATGCACAGCGGAAGATTTCTTTAATACCTGAGAATAAACATGCTTTAAAGTGTCAACCAAAAGGTTGGTGAGTTCATTAGTTTATCATAATCATTCATTTTCATCATTTTAATAGACCACAAGAATTTCATTTCCAGTTCTCATAAATATACGTCCCATGCATAGAGACAATAATCATTCATATGGATTGAACACCTGGTAACCGACATTCACAATATGCATATAAGAATATCCCCATCATTCCGGGATCCTCCTTCGGACATGATATAAATTTCGAAGTACTAAAGCATCCGGTACTTTGGATGGGGCTTGTTGGGCCCAATAGATCTATCTTTAGGATTCGCGTCAATTAGGGTGTCTGTTCCCTAATTCTTAGATTACCAGACTTAATAAAAAAAAGGGGCATATTCGATTTCAATAATTCAACCATATAATGTAATTTCGATTACTTGTGTCTATTTCGTAAAACATTTATAAAAATTGCGCATGTATTCTCAGCCCAAAAATATAAAGGGTAAAAAGGCAAATGAAACTCACCATACTGTATTTCGTAGTGAAAATACATATAACGTCATTGAACTAGTGCAAGGTTGGCCTCGAATTCACGAACCTAAATTAATTATATATAATTATATGTTGGTCAATATTTGTCTAACAATTAGGTCAGGTCATAGTGTACCACAATCCTAATGCTCGAGACTAATATGCAAAAGTCAACAAAAGTCAATTTGACTCAAAATGATTTCCAAAATTTATACATGATTATAATATATTTTAAATATCGTCGTTTTATATTTTTAAATATTTTTAAAAGATTTATTAGAGTAAATAATATAATTCATTTATTAATAAATAAAATTTTATATTAAAATTTATATAATAAAATATACTTTTATATATATTAAGTAATAAAATTTATAGGGTTCATTTAATATCATAAAGATAATATGATAGGTATTATTAAAGTAATTTATTACACGTAGTAAAATATGTTTGTATTACATATTTATTTGATAAAATAATATCTATAATGTTAGTAAGTAAAAGTTGTATTATTTTGTAATAATAATTATTATTATAAAAATATCAATATTTATAATTACTAAGGTGATATTATGATAAAACGATAATTCTAATTATGATAACTTTAATATTTACGATAATTTTTAATATTATCTTTAAAATAATAATTCTATTTAAAATGATAATAAAAATGATATTTTATAGTAACAATGACATTTCTATTAAAATGATAATTTTTGTTAAAATGATAATTTTTGTTAAAATGATAGTTTTGATACTAACGATACTTTTAATAATAATAGTAATGATAAAAATAATAAGAACGATAATTTTATCTAAATCAATATCTTATAATATTTTAATTTCATCATGATACTCTTACTCATTATTTCCTAATCGTTTCGTTTAATAGCTTTTAATCGTCTTTTATATCGTGCTCATAATAATGATAATAATAGTAATCAAAATAATTAGGTGTTACTAATATTAGTTTTAATTACAATAATACTAATAATGATAATTACTATGACATTATTAACGATAATGATAATATAATAATAATAATAATAATAACAATAACCATTTTTAAATAATGATATATATATTAATAATGATAATAATAGTAATGATAATAATAATAATAATAATAATAATAATAATAATAATAATAATAATAATAATTAGATAATAATAATAATAATTAGATAATAATAATAATAATAATACTAATTATAACTTTAATGATAATAACGATAGTAATAATAATAAATAAAAAACAATTTTTAATGATAAATCCTTTTATTGATAAAGATAATAATAATAATAATAATAATAATAATAAGATAAAACTAGAACGACGATAATAACGACGATAATAATAATCATTTTTAATAATAATACAAAAATTCGATGGACTATAACTTCAAATCCGTTCATCGAAATCATTCGATATCTAAATAAAAAGTTCTTAATTTTTCGCTAGCTTTCCAACGACATGCATATCTTATACCTTATCTCAGTCGCATATATAACTAATTCAGGATTCAACATAATCCAACTAAAGGCAATATCAAAAGTACAAACATGCATAATCCTATATACTCGAGCACTAGTCAGGGATACACTATTAGTATGTAAAAGTTAAATTATGAGTACTCACGTATCAATATTGAGATTCAATATTGCAGGAAAGGTACGTAGACGCAACGGAGATGATAAACACTATATTGACCTCATGAGCATACCCATGAACCATACCCAATCACCTCCATAGCTATAACCCATAATTTCCTTAATCCAATCCCACTCGAAAAACAATTTCGAAATCACCCGGACCGCACTCCGCCGTAATATTTTATGTATACTAATAATATCTTGAAATAATACGGAGTAAATATATATATGTAAATCGATTGAGAGAGTTTAGAGAAAAATATTTTCAAGTTTCTATGAAATAATGAAACCTATTGAATTCTATTTATAATAGATTTTTGAATTATTAAAGTGAATTATTAAAGTATGAATTATTAAAGTGAATTATTAAAGTATGAATTATTAAAGTGAATTATCAAAGTATGAATTATTAAAGTGAATTATTAAAGTATGAATTATTAAAGTGAATTATTAAAGTATGAATTATTAAAGTGAATTATTAAAGTCAATGTAAAGTAAAAAATAAAGTAAAGGTAAAGTTTAAGTATAGTAAAAGTATAAAACTATGTACGTATAATACGCGTATAAATATATATAATATTAATTTAAATCGTTATATATATTTAATAAAATAAAATATAAATATCGTTATCTTTATCATACTGGTTAAGTAATGAGTTGTCAAAAGTGGTTCTAGATATTTATAAAAGTTATATACGTTTTAATAATAAAGTTCTTTTTAAACTGAAAACATTTTTGTACGTTTGAAACTAAATCAAATAAATATAATAATTTTGTTTTCCAAAACCAAATATATTTTTAAGAATCATTTTGTTTAAAGGTTAAAATAATGGAAATCGTTATATCATAAAACGTTTTAGAAAAGTAGAATCATATATATTCATAATAGGTTTCAAGTTTTTAAATTACAGTCTGTTGGTGAAGCATGGGATAAAGTTCAAAGGTTAAATAAACGTATGAAATCATCTTAATGAAAAATGTCGAGTTACTTACTTGTCGATATCCAACATCTAAGTTAGTTACACTTCACGTTCTTACTTATAAATCACTTTACCATTTTCCAAATGTTGTAAAAAAGAATAGATTTCTTAAATCACAGTGGACCTCATAACATAGAACCGTAATCATATCACAATGTATCTGATAAATTAATCATTTGATATTATCTTCTAATTCCATCGATAAACATATTGAAACAAATACGTTCATGTAAAGTATTATATGTTTAATACTTTATTAATATTCTCAAGTTATAATATATATACATATTTATTTATATATAACGGTTCGTGAATTGTTGGAATTTGGTCGAGGTTATAATGAATGCATGAACACAATTTAAAATTCTTGAGATTTAACTTAACAAACTTTGCTTATCGTGTTGGAATAATATAAAGATAAAGTTTAAATTTGGTTGGAAATTTCCGGGTTGTCACAATTAAGTTTTTGTAATTTAGTTAGTGAGAGAAGGGGGAACATATGGTAAATTTAAGAATTCACTTAAAATTAAAAGATAGATATTATGTATTGAGTTATGATGTTACATACAAGTTCCTAAAGAAATTTAGAGGAGTCAAGTTTATATCTTTTGTTAAACTTGAATGATGTTTTGTTTGTGGACATTCACATTCTGTGGAACCATGACTTGAGGTTGTGAACCTAGCAATGGGAATGTGTACAGGTATTCATATAGTTTAGAAACTGAAGGGTATTGTTATTTCATTTTTAATGGGAATGTTTGTGGTATTGTAGATTCCACTATGAAAACTTAATTTACAAAATCAACCACTATCCTAAGGAGTCATTTGACAGAGGGTCAGTAGGATGCAATCAATTGACTTTCCTAATAGTAGTCTCGACTCTCGACAAAGATATCGGGAGAAAAGGAGCTTCATCACGTGATTCTAAGCATCATGGAAATAGCGAGTATGTAAGTGTTTCTAATTGTTAGTTTATCTACTTACTAATATATCATTTTGATATTCATCTTACTGGAGGGGGATTCGTTATTGCCTATTTTGTTTGTTTTTCAAATTTAGCGTTAAAAAATTGTGCATTATATATAACTTCCATACATAACAAATTCACATATTCATTTGCAGAGTGTACACAACATCAGGATGCACAGATGTTCACGACCTCAACCTTCTATAGCTATTACGACTTGCACATCTTCACATCAATGTAAACATAGGTCTCCACTAGGTATGTAGTTTGCTATTACGACTTGCACAACTTCAAATACATCATTAAAGAATTAAAATGATCTTAGCCATGCATTAAAGAAAATTGGTTTTACCATGACCATTAAATTGACACATCTGCTTAATAACTTCATAATGGTAAACTGCTGGTCTTTTAATAAAAAAAAAATAGTTGTTTGGGTGTTTTAAACTTGTAAGCCGTTTGGTGCCCATTTGGACCCATCTGACCCTTTGGTCGTTTTAGTATCAAATTGGGTAAAGGTTATTGGTTTTTGTACTGGATCTTTGATTTTGATTTGTTTGTCTTTGATTTTGGCTTATATGTTACAAATTTATTTAACTTCACTTTGTTGCAAGGTTGCAATAGTTATATCCTTAGATTCAGTTTCTGTTGCTGCTACAATGATGCAAGTGTTTATAATTCGGTGTTCTATATGGCTAGAAAAAGTATCCAGGGGCCAGGGCATGCTAAGGTATACTTATTGTTAGGTTACGTGTTTGAATCATTATTTTTTGCGCTCCTGATGTTGTTCACTTATTGGGTAAACTGCATTTTCTTATTATAATTTAATCAGTCTAGGAACAAATAACAAACTTCATTATGGGTTGTGTAAAAATAGATCCAAATTTACATGAGTCATAAACGGTAAGATCGCATAAACCCAAGCTTATTGATCCTGGAAATACAGTTATATGAATGTCACTAATCAAGTCGGTTGTTTCATCTTACTTTTTTACGATGTTATTATATGCAGATTAGCATTTAGAAGAAACTAAACATGATAATCTTATTCTTCCTTCTAAGAAAACTGATCCTACCATTTTACTTGCAGGTATTTGTTTGCATCGGTTTTTGACAAAACACTGAAACAGTACTTCACATGAGACAGTCAACAAAAATAGACTCGACATCCTGAGCCTTCGCAGTCAACAAAAATAGACTTGACATCTTGAGCCTTCACAAACATGTCAATGAACACAGAGGAGTTAAAGGTTTTGGGGGTGTAATCAAAATGCAATTCTTTCCTTTGAGAGATCAACTTTATTATAGTATGAAATTGTCGTGATATTTTGTCAAATCAATAATGCGATGCATTTTAAGCCAAATTTACATTAACCATCCAACTGATCCTGAATCTGACGAGGTTAGCGTTTTGTTTCAACCCATTGCTTATATCAAATATTTTTGTGGTGACATGTTCTTTAAGTTGATTTTGCATATTTTAACTTGAAAGGTGGTAATTTCGACACGTTTAATATTAATGTGTAACTAAGAGTGTCCACTTGAATGTGTGTTTTTAAGACTGTCCACTTGAATGTTTGTTTTTAAGATCGGGGTGGATTGTAAAAATTTACATACATTTTAATAATATTCATGTTTATATGGTTCAAAGAACTGACTTTTGTGATCTAGGAAATGAGCTTGCATCTACATAAGTGCATATTTTAAGGGGGTGAATAAAGCTTCAAAGTAGTTCATCAAGAATGATTTTCATATGGAAGCAAGGTAATGAAATCTCTCTTTCTGTCTATAACTCTAATTACTATAGGTGTCTTTTTTGACCCATTTACTTCTAAGGGTTCTGATTTAAGTTTGGTTAATCAACTCAAACAATTAATGTTTTAAAAATTAGTTGAATCTGAAACATGTCAAATGGGTTGAGTCTCTCTAAGAGTTGATTTCAAATGCTTCTATTTTTTAAATGATTTTATTGATAAAAGCAAACTATTGTTGAAATGATATACTACCTGCTACTCCGTATCATATTTGACTCCCTGATTCCTTAATAAAGAAATTGTACGCAATGTTTTTTTGATCAACTTCAAGAGAGTTTAACTTTCTTCACGTGTTATTCGACCTCGAATGTCTATTCTAATATTGTCAATATATCTTGATTCTACAACTCTTATGTTTGACCTACAAAGTCAGAGCTACATCTCTCACGTCTGGCTCCTATTCTCTGCACTCGCGAGTCCTCGAGCTTCAATATATAGCTAAATTGGAAAGAATCGTACAACTTCTACAAGTATATTTGAAGTTGCTAATATTTAATGATAGGTCCATAAGATTTGACATAAAATGTGTGATTGCAGATGTCCACCGTTAATCTATATTTGATTGGTGTTTATCGTTAATTTCTTATTGTTTTATTTGATGGATGCATTATTCAGGAAACTATGCGCCAGATATAGGTTTCCTGCAGAGTTTCATTGCCAACAACATTTTTATTAGGGTTCAACATAACCATCTAAATATACAACTCTCCATCTAACTTACATTGACATATAGTTATTTAATTATCATGTATTGCATAAATTCCTTCCGTGTAAAAGGCAGAAATTTTAATAGCATAAATTGATATGACGTTGCCATTGTTTCTAAAGCAAAAGAGTGTTGGTTCCTATCATATTGAAATTCAACATGAAAGAGTGTTCGATTAAAAGCACATGAAATGTAAATGTAGAAATACTAATAGCATATTAGTTTTAGAAACATTTATAATTCTCATCTAAACTATATCTAATTATTTCATCCTGTCCAGTATACCATAATTTTTTTATTTATTTACTCATTTTCATTTGTAATGTTTACAGTTTAAAACTCAGTGAGTGAATACATTCAATTGGTTTTGTTTTGTACTAATTTCTTAGAGAAATTACAAAGACAAACTGAGTTATTTGGAAATTACTAGTGGGCAAAGCCCGTGCGTTGCACGATTTGTCCCAAGTTTCAAGATTTTTATATTCATGTTTCGAATGGTTGCATAATCGAGTTGGCTAAGATCCTCGATGAGGTATATGTTATTGTTATATGCAGATAAACTCCTTTTATCATTTTAAAGTTGCACATAATATATTTTCTGTAGATATGGTTGATAAACAACTTATTAACACAACATCAGCAAATTATATTTAATTACAATGAACATACATATTTTGTTACCGTATTAGTAATATCAGTTGTTCGAGATTGTTTTACAATCTTAATTAATGATTTGTTCACTAATTTTAAGCGTATTATGTTTGACACTACTTAATAGATTTTTGTCGCCTTATTATGGATGCATTTTGAGGACTTTTAAATTGGTGATGACTTTGAGATCAAGTCTAACAACTCAGTTCATTTAATATATTAACTTCAAAACTATCATCATACTAAGCAAAATAACATTACTCATTGGCAAAGCATGAATTAACCTTTAAGTTGTGGCTTCTTGTTTATCTTTCACTATCATATTCCATTTCATATACGATTACAAAAAAGTGAATAAAATGTGCATAAATATCAACTAATCTATGTTAATATGTTTCCTTGTTACAAATTGAACTTCATTAATATTCTCATTTGTATATTAACATTTATCAACATCATGAGTACTTACATTTACTAACATCATTACAATGGCTTAATATCAAAGTTTGAAAACTCCATTCATATCATAAATCAATGATATTTTGATCATACTTTGTTATTAAAACTATATTAAATTAAATTAATTGTAAGTCAGGATAAAATACAATGACATAATAATCATTCACTTGCCTACAATAAAGAACTGCATAAGATTAGTTGAGTTTTCATATATACACATTTAAAAATTTAAGAGTCAATAAAAAAATTCATATAAATCACTTTGTAATGTTTGTTGTAACTTCAATTTTCATGTATTACACGGTATTCATTTATCGAGAGAGTATAAGAAATAAATAAATAATTTTGTTATCTTTAAACTGTGATATACAGCATTTTACAAAGTATTCATGAAGATATAAATCTATAACTATGAATAAAACATCAAAATAAAAGACATGAAACAATAGAATATTCAAACTGAAAAGAATCTACTATTGAATCAATAATAGAATAAATCCAAACAATTATACATCGATATAATATTAAATTTTAAAAAATTACAACAAAATAAAGTGACGATCCAAAATGAAAGAGTTAAAAATTCACAAAAAGTATATGACACTTACACACACAAAAATAAAATCTTCCAATACACAAAATCAAAAACTCAAAGTAGCTTATAAATTCGTGGGTTAGATGAGAAATTAAAGCCATAAGCATATAGGTATATAGGTTGTACATGTAACAATAAAGGCCTATCACGCTAATTGATTACGCATAAACAACTAATATATAAAATAATATACCTCAATTTTAGATTTAAATTAAAAAAATGGAAACTCGTAAAAATGTGTGTAACTTCTCTCGAACAATAGTCGTTAGATACTCGGAAGGTGATTGAAGGAGATACAATACTAAAGAAAACTATTAAACTATGAATGCGAAGTAAAATGTTGAGTATATATAGACAACTCAATACTCTCATTTTAGTTTTCTGCTCATTAGGTATTATGGAAAGGTTTACTAAGAATATGAAAAGTGGAATATTTATTAGTTGTATAATAATTGTACTTAATTTTGAATTAACTAATGTTAGAAATATATGAAAGTGTTATGAGTACTTCACATGTATAACTTACAAAGTAATATGAAAAGATCCTTTCTTAATTAAGGGAGAAGAATAAACTTTTAGTTTTCTCAAATTAATTACTAATTTAAAGAAAAAATTACGCCGTTGATACCTGTGATTTGTACTAAATTGCATCACAACACCTAAACTACTTTTTTTGCATCGTTGGTACCCATAGTTTCATCTTATAACATTCTTGGTTCCCATACAAAATGAATGTTAATATATGAGGGTTAACCCCTCACATGTGCCACACATGTGAGGGTAGTTTTGTCCAAACAGAAATATTTATTCTTGCATTTGATTATGGACTAGCTAATTCGTTGTTCCACAAAAACTACTGAATATAATATTTATCAAAGTAGATTATTAAATTTCTTACACAAGCAACATAGATCATATAATCAGTTACATTAATATATGAACACATGATTTTTAACAAATCGTCTCAAATGATCAAATTGATGTTCTAAATCTAACGTACACCTGTAACTTCGATTAACATTTTTTTTTATAAGTATCTTCAATCTATCAGCAACAAAAATTCAGAATCAAAGAAGAACAGGTGTGTATTCATTTTCATGAACTTAAACCATGAATTTCACAAATAATCATAAATTCATTAAATTAGGCCTCAAAATTGATTGTGTAAGATACATAGCACAGCGATTATTAATGTTTGATGAGAATCATCAACCAAAACTGCTTCTAAATTCAGAATTGATCCATGAACAGTGGCGAAGAAGGTTTTATGGTCCAAAATCAAACTCGATAACTATAGTGATTTTGATGAAGCTTCTTTCACAAAAATTGTTCCATGAGACAATCTAGATACTCGAAAATCATTATCTTCATCTGTAACATCAACTAATTGTTGAATTTGATTATTGAAGAAACAGCCGACTTTTTAACATAAACTTTGAGCACGAAATTCAAGCTCAAATCATGATGTTAGAATCTAACACTTTGCAGAGAGCTTGACAATCGTAATCACAACACTTCTGAATTTTTACAATTCATCTAATCATTTTCGATTAATCCGAAGACCAAAACGATTTGAGTATTCGAATGAAGACGAACTCAATCTATAAATCTTTGAATCTGAGCTTGTAGATTTATTGTGATGATTGACGAAGGTTCAAGTAATGTTAAGAATCATGAATCTGATCTTAATTTCTGTTTATCACCTCTAATTCATGAACGCCTAAATCGTTGACGGTTTGCGTTTTTGAAGAGTATGAACTATGAAGATGAGTAAACACTTTGATTTTATTGTCATAACCCGTCCTTAACCATAAGAACGAGTTAGATAACGTATGATTTCATTGCGAGGTATTGACCTCTATATGCGACATTTTTAAAAGAACAACTGCATTTATTTTACATTACAAACCATAACTCTTATGTTAATACAAGCTTTAGACAATATAAAGATGATTATCGTTTAGCGATAATCTTAGACTTATAAACTTTACATGTGATGATAACAATACGATTTCTAGCATATTTTACATTACAATTCCTCGGATATGCAGTTTTATTTTTGACACAAATATGCATACTCAAGATCTTGCTTAAGTTCAACATGTTGCAGCGGAAGCTTTTAGTTATCACCTGAGAATAGACATGTTTAAAATGTCAACATAAAGTTGGTGAGATATAGGTTTAATGCCGGCAGCGCTATAAGTATAGACCACAAGATTTCATATGTAAACATTTTAATAAAAATATTCTAAGTGGTTGAGCACTTGGTAACCATACTTAACATTTAATCACGTCGCATATTCCCTTTATTATGAAATCTTACTACACCGTACCAAGTGTACTCACAAAACGAAGTACTGTGCAACCGTTGAATACTGGTCGTCCAGTCCGGTTGGGGTTGTCAGGCCCGATAGATCTATCAACAGGATTCGCGTTTACAATACCGCTGTAAATAACAGTTACCAAGCTACAGGGAAGTATGCCAGTGGTACAACTCAACGTAGAATATATTTTTCAGTTACTTGTGTCCATAACGTAAAACATAAAATACATGTATTCTCATCCCGAAATACTTAGAGTTTAAAAGTGGGACTATATACTCACTTTTGTCTTGAAGATATGTAATTTCGACTTGGTCTCCGATTGATATCACGAACCTATCCATATATAATATATCAATACCTTTTCTTTTTAAACAAACGTCACATATATATACTTATAATACTTTTAATACTTTTAATAATTCCTTAGTCCGTAGTTAGCAGTCCGATGTTAGTAATTCAATTTTAATGGTTCATTTTTAGGTGTTTAATAAACCCCCAATGAAATAAATAAAAACCCCCATCGTATATGTATTGGTCGAGATTAATCTTGACCCACGGTACCGGTGTTGTCAAATGACGTGTTGCGTACATAAAGTACCGGTGTTGTCAAATGACGTGTTGCGTACAATCATGGGATCTTATGATTAATCTTCTCGTATTGTTTACGGGTGATCCTGAACCATATAAAATTAAATTATGAGTACATATATATAAAATATCATGTTATTTTAAAAAGATGTGATTTATTTAATTTTCTCCAATTATTTTCGTAGCTAAACTAGTCTTGGATATCCGATTTTGTTTTGGTCGTAGTTTCTTCGTTACAACTCCGTTTTCGTTGGTTCAACTTGCCACTTCCTTGGATCGAGTCCCTCTTTAAGACTATGAACTGTAAATACCTTAGTTTGTATTTGAAATCACAGGTCATAGGTCAAACTTTAGTAAAACTTATGAAGTTAATCATTTTCCATCATGTAAACAACCTTAAATGATTATTTTTCTAAAAATACTTATACTTTGAGTTAAATCATGAAATTTTTATGTGTTATCATATTCATAGCAAATATCATTTTTCCAGAAAATAAACCTCCAATTCAAAGTTCAAGATAGTTTTTAATTATCCAACCCAAAACAGCCCCCGGTTGCACTCCAACGTCGTAAATTCAGTTTTTAAGGTGTTCTTTGAAAAACCAAGTTATACCTTGTTAAATTAGCATATATTTATGTTATATTACAGGTCTTGAAGTATTTTAAAAGTTAAGTTAGAAGGATCTATTTAGTTTGCAAACAAGTTTGAAAACATTCAAACTATATTCTTGTTGTTAAAATTTTATACCATAAAATAAGATAGCTATATATATATGAATCGAATAAGGTTATGAAAAAAGTTACTACCTCAAGTTACTTGGACAATATTGCTGTAAAAGAGGAGTAAGAACCTAGAACCAAAAGAGTGATGGAATTGGATGAAAGATTGGAAGTAAACTTGTGTTCTTGAAAGGATTCTTGAAGTGTTTTTGTAAGGTTTTTCTTATGGTGTTTAAGTGATGTTTTTATGGCTAGATCTTCATGGATACTAGCTGAATGGTTATGGAGTTTCTTAAGAGTGTGTTTTTGTTAAAGGAAATGTGTAGTAAAATGAAAATGGAATGGAGTATAAATGGTGGTGTAAAAGGTGTATAAGTTTGTAATTTTGTGAAAAAATCTTTTAATCATGTGAAATTGTCATACTAGATAACAAAAGTAGTTACCTTATACATAAGGCATTGAACAAGGGCTGGTTGGTGGTGATTTGATGTGTATATACCAATAGTAAATACGTATAGAGGTTAGGTATGATACGAGTACATGTACTCTAGATATACGTATAGAAATTTTGTGAAAAATGGAATGAGAATTCAAATATAGCTATCTTTTGTGAATACACTTATATTGTTTTATGTATTTAAGTCCTTAAAAAGTGATTAAATACATTACTTATACGATATATGTATAAACATTATAGGTCATAAGTATTTATGTCAAATAACGTTACGTATGGTTATCGTTTTAAAAACTTAAGTTAGTAGTTTCAAAATATACTTGTAACTTATTGTTATTAATACAAAATGAGGTATTAAAACATTCTTAGATCATGTTAAATATGTATATATACATATATATACACAAACGTATAATTATCATATATTGTATAGTTCGTGATATCATCGGTCAAACTAGACGGTCAAACGTTGTGTAAAACTCTTTTCGAAGACATAAGTCTCAACAATTTGGATTGCTTATCATGTTGGTAAGGTTTAATTTATGTAAATATTAATCTTATAAGTATAGAATGATCGAAAAAGTGCGGGTCATTACAGTACCTACCCGTTAAATAAATTTCGTCCCGAAATTTTAAAATTGTACCTATTTTGCGTCATCGGGAAACAAGTGTGGATACTTTTGTTTCATCTGATCCTCTCGTTTCCAAGTAAACTCGGGACCCCTTCGAGCATTCCAACGAACCTTAACGATCGGTATGTTGCTCTGCTTGAGCTGTTTAACTTCACGGTCCATGATTTCGATTGGTTCTTCGACGAATTGTAGTTTCTCGTCGACATGGATTTCTTCAAGAGGAATGGTGAAATCTTCATTTGCAAGACACTTCTTAAGGTTTGAGACGTGAAAGGTATTATGTACTCCGGCGAGTTGTTGCAGTAACTCGAGTCGATAAGCTACCGGTCCAATGCGTTCGATAATCTTGAACGGGCCTACATATCTTGGGTTTAGTTTACCCCTTTTTCCAAAACATATTACACCTTTCCATGGTGACACCTTTAACATAACCATGTCACCGATTTGAAACTCTAATGGTTTCCTTCGAACATCGGCGTAGCTCTTTTGGCGACTACGTGCTGTTTTCAATCTCTCCTTGATTTGTACTATCTTCTCAGTCGTTTCGTGTATGATCTCGGGACCAGTTAATTGTCGATCTCCTACTTCATTCCAACAGATAGGAGATCTACACTTCCTTCCATACAATGCTTCGAATGGTGCAGCTTTAATGCTCGCATGATAACTATTATTATACGAGAATTCTGCTAACGGTAAATACTTATCCCATCCGTTTCCAAAATCGATCACACATGCCCTGAGCATGTCTTCAAGAGTCTGAATTGTTCTTTCACTCTGCCCGTCGGTTTGCGGATGATATGCGGTGCTCATATCCAAACGAGTTCCTAGGGCCTCTTGTAGTGATTGCCAGAACTTTGAGGTAAATCTACTATCACGATCAGATATAATGGAAATAGGTATTCCATGCCTTGAAACAATTTCCTTTATATACAATCGTAATAGTTTCTCCATTCTATCCGTTTCCTTTATAGGCAAGAAATGTGCAGACTTGGTGAGATGATCAACAATCACCCAAATGGTGTCGTATCCCCAGGCAGTCTTTGGTAACTTCGTGATGAAATCCATGGTAATACCATCCCATTTCCATTCTGGGATTTCTGGTTGTTAAAGTAACCCTGACGGCTTCTGGTATTCTGCTTTGACCTTAGAACAAGTTAAACACTCCCCGACATATGTTGCAACATCTGTCTTTAAATTAGGCCACCAATAACGTGTCTTAAGATCTTGGTACATCTTTCCAACTCCAGGATGTATCGAGTATCTTGTCTTATGTGCCTCGTTCAATATCAACTTCCTTAATCCACCCAACTTCGGTACCCAAATACGATTTGCAAAATATCGAATTCCATCTTCCCGTATAACGAGTTGCTTCTCATACTTCTTCATTATTTCATTTCTTATGTTTTCTTTAGTAAGTGCTTCTCGTTGAACTTCTTTGATTTGTGAGTTGAGATTCATGCGAATTTTTATGTTCATCGCTCGTACTCGAATTGGTTCTCGTTCCTTTCTGCTTAATGCATCAGCCACCACATTCGCTTTCCCGGGATGATAACGAATTTCACAATCATAGTCGTTTATTAACTCGACCCACCTACGTTGCCTCATGTTCAGCTGTTTCTGATCAAAAATATGTTGAAGGCTTTTATGATCAGTAAACACAGTGCATTTAACTCCATACAAGTAGTGTCTCCACATCTTCAATGCAAACACGACTGCTCCCAATTCTAGATCATGCGTCGTATAATTTCGCTCGTGAATCTTCAATTGTCGGGATGCGTATGCAATAACTTTCTTCCGTTGCATAAGAACGCAACCAAAACCTTGTCGCGAAGCGTCACAATATATTTCAAAATCATCGTTCCCTTCTGGTAACGATAAAATAGGCGCCGTAGTTAACTTCTTCTTCAGTAATTGAAATGCACTCTCCTGCTCAGAGGTCCATTCATATTTCTTCCCTTTTTGCGTTAACGCTGTCAACGGCTTAGCTATTCGGGAAAAATCTTGAATAAACCTTCTATAATAACCGGCTAAACCCAAAAATTGGCGTATCTGCGTTGGTGTCTTAGGAGTCTCCCATTTTTCAATGGCTTCAATTTTTGCTGGATCAACCTGAATTCCTTTGCTACTAACAACGTGGCCAAGAAATTGCACTTCTTTTAACCAGAAAGTACACTTAGAAAATTTAGCGTATAGCTGTTCTTTTCTCAACAACTCTAATATCAACCTTAAATGCTGTTCATGCTCTTGCTCACTCTTGGAATAGATAAGAATATCATCAATGAAAACGATAACAAACTTATCTAAATACGGACTACAAACTCGATTCATGAGGTCCATGAATACAGCTGGCGCATTCGTCAATCCAAACGGCATGACCAAAAATTCGTAATGACCATAACGTGTCCGAAAAGCAGTTTTCGGAATGTCCTCTTCTTTGACACGTAGTTGATGATAGCCCGATCTTAGGTCGATTTTCGAATAAACACATGATCCTTGTAATTGATCAAATAAGTCATCAATTCTCGGTAGTGGATACCGATTTTTGATAGTTAACTTATTTAATTCACGATAATCTATACACATCCTAAAAGATCCATCTTTCTTTTTAACAAATAGAATCGGAGCTCCCCACGGTGAAGTACTTGGTCGTATGAATCCACGATCCAGTAATTCTTTTAACTGACTCTGAAGTTCTTTTAACTCGGACGGTGCAAGTCTATATGGAGCACGGGCAACTGGTGCAGCTCCTGGTACTAAATCTATTTGAAATTCTACAGATCTAAATGGAGGTAGTCCCGGAAACTCTTCCGGAAAAACTTCAGGAAAATCTCTTGCCACAGGCACGTCGTTGATGCACTTCTCTTTTTCTTTCTTTTCGACTTTATTAACATGTGCTAGAATAGCATAACATCCCTTTTCTAAACACTTCTTGGCTTTCAAACAGCTAATGAGTTTTAGCTTTGAGTTACCCTTCTCGCCATAAATCATCACCGGCATTTTATCCTTACAAGGAATGCGAATTGCCTTCTTGGCACACACAACTTCAGCTCCTACTTTGGACATCCAGTCCATGCCGACTATTACATCAAAACTTCCTAATTCTACGGGTATTAAGTCAATTTTAAATGTTTCTCCGGCTAAATTTATTTTACAATCACGGCAAATTTTATCGGCTTTAATTAGTTTACCATTAGCTAACTCAATCATGTACTTAGCATCTAGAGGTAATGATGAACAATTCAATTTAGCGTAAAAACCTCTACTCACATAACTTCTATCAGCACCAGTATCAAATATAATAGATGCGGATAAGTTATTAATGGTAAACGTACCCGTAACAAGCTCCGGGTCTTCACACGCCTCTCTAGCATTAATAACAAATGCTCTTCCACGTGCAGATCCATTATTCTTCTCTGGATTCGGACACTGGCTCTTATAGTGACCTTGTTTTCCACACCCATAACAAGTAATGGTAGCCAAAGCAGTTCTATTTGCATTGGTGGCAGGAGTCTTGGTACCATTTGTATTTGTAACGAGTGCCCTACAATCTTCAGCAAGATGACCCTTTCGATTACATTTGTTGCATACCACATTACAGTAGCCGGAGTGATGTTTGTGGCATCGGTTACATAAAGGATTTTGTCCTTTGTAACCAAAGCTTAAACCACTACCAGCGCCTTGCGTGATTTCTTGTTTCTTAAAAGATTGTTGTTGGTTACCTCGATCATAATTTCCATTCCACTTTCTTTTGTTACCTGATACCTTCACATCAGTATTGGATACTTTATTATCCATGATGACCTAATCCATTAGCTCGTTTGCCATGGTTATAGCTTCATGAATTGTCTTAGGTTTCGATGCTGTAACATTTGCCTTGACCTTTTTGGGCAAACCATCTTTGTACATTTCAATCTTCCGTTCTTCGGTTGGAACCAATTCAGGACATAGCAAAACTAATTCCATGAATCGCTTATTGTAGTTGGTGATTTCAGTACCAATAACCTTCAGACTTCGTAATTCATCTTCCAACTTCCTAACCTCGTTCCTTGGACAATATTCGTTGATTAACATTGTTTTGAATTCTTCCCATGGAGTATCATAAGCTACATCTCCTCCTACAGCCTTCACAAAATTTTTCCACCACGTGAGTGCACTATCTTGTAAAGTGCACGATGCATACTTGGTCATGTCCTTCTCAACACAACCACTGATTTTAAACACAGTCTCCATCTTTTCTATCCACCGGATTAAACCAATCGGTCCTTCCGTTCCACTGAATGATGAGGGCTTGCAAGCATGAAAAGTCTTGTAGGTGCATCCTACACGAGGATTTGGGTTAACTGCAGCAGCTCTTGCAGCTTCGACCCATAACATTTTGTCATTGACTCGCTGGTTGATGAATTCCTCGACTTCTTGTTCCGTCATTCGATTCAATCGCGCCATTTTCTAATGAAAGAAAATAATTATTCACATGGAATATTATAGATGTAGTGTGTATTTATAGTACATTATAGCTTGTTAATAATATGAACTAGGTATTATTATAAAAGCCTTTTCTTCTTATTAGCATTTTATAATTATATCTAGGGTAGTACCTACCCGTTAATGTTCATACTTAATAGCTTAGTACAGAACCAATTACTACAATCTAAATAATACTTAACCATGGAAAATTATTGCATTTCATACTTCACTATTTTACATATGCTTATCTTACATCGAACATTAAGCAAACCACACTAATAATATTATACAAAACATCATATGATCCCATGGTTTAATACGGCAGCGCATCGTTTGGTCTATTTTCTAGGACGTTTAGGTTCAAGGAATGGCCTAACGCTTATCCTAGCTATCTGCCTATATTTTGGCTGTGGGGCTGAAGAACTGGATGCCGGGATAGAACGAATAGGAATAGCGGGAATAGGGGTGGTAGTGTCTAGTGGAGTTGGTGCCACATCATCCTTACTAAACTCGGGATTTGAATTTTCTAATTCATTAGCCTTTCGTTTCTTTCCTAGTTCGAACTTGTCTTTTGTAATTTCCTGTATTTCTTCCTCGGGTTCACTTTCCTCCTCGGGTTCACTTTCCTCCTCGGGTTCACTTTCCTCCTCGGGTTCACTTTCCGGGTTCTCTATAGTCGGTTCATCCGGAATTTGTGAGTCTTCCCCAAAGATATTATTTTCGTCATCGGATAGGTTAATGACTGGAACACCATCTGAAGATTCTGGTTCGGAGTCGCTGAATGTGATAACAAGTTTTGAGCCCGACATCTATCACACAACAACTAACCCATTAGTACTACATAATATTTACATATAAATTTTAACCAACAATGATAAGCAATGGTTTTTAAATCAGACCCGGTCAAAGTCCAGACTTACTAATGTATCCTAACGACTTATCAGTTAGACACACTAATGCAAACCTGGTTCGCTAAGACCACCGCTCTGATACCACATGTCATAACCCGTCCTTAACCATAAGAACGAGTTAGATAACGTATGATTTCATTGCGAGGTATTGACCTCTATATGCGACATTTTTAAAAGAACAACTGCATTTATTTTACATTACAAACCATAACTCTTATGTTAATACAAGCTTTAGACAATATAAAGATGATTATCGTTTAGCGATAATCTTAGACTTACAAACTTTACATGTGATGATAACAATACGATTTCTAGCATATTTTACATTACAATTCCTCGGATATGCAGTTTTATTTTTGACACAAATATGCATACTCAAGATCTTGCTTAAGTTCAACATGTTGCAGCGGAAGCTTTTAGTTATCACCTGAGAATAGACATGTTTAAAATGTCAACATAAAGTTGGTGAGATATAGGTTTAATGCCGGCAGCGCTATAAGTATAGACCACAAGATTTCATATGTAAACATTTTAATAAAAATATTCTAAGTGGTTGAGCACTTGGTAACCATACTTAACATTTAATCACGTCGCATATTCCCTTTATTATGAAATCTTACTACACCGTACCAAGTGTAGTCACAAAACGAAGTACTGTGCAACCGTTGAATACTGGTCGTCCAGTCCGGTTGGGGTTGTCAGGCCCGATAGATCTATCAACAGGATTCGCGTTTACAATACCGCTGTAAATAACAGTTACCAAGCTACAGGGAAGTATGCCAGTGGTACAACTCAACGTAGAATATATTTTTCAGTTACTTGTGTCCATAACGTAAAACATAAAATACATGTATTCTCATCCCGAAATACTTAGAGTTTAAAAGTGGGACTATATACTCACTTTTGTCTTGAAGATATGTAATTTCGACTTGGTCTCCGATTGATATCACGAACCTATCCATATATAATATATCAATACCTTTTCTTT
Source organism: Rutidosis leptorrhynchoides (assembly GCF_046630445.1). Classification (NCBI taxonomy): domain Eukaryota; kingdom Viridiplantae; phylum Streptophyta; class Magnoliopsida; order Asterales; family Asteraceae; genus Rutidosis; species Rutidosis leptorrhynchoides. The sequence continues at coordinate 89,047,529 of NC_092336.1, read as the reverse complement.
TTAAACAAACGTCACATATATATACTTATAATACTTTTAATACTTTTAATAATTCCTTAGTCCGTAGTTAGCAGTCCGATGTTAGTAATTCAATTTTAATGGTTCATTTTTATGTGTTTAATAAACCCCCAATGAAATAAATAAAAACCCCCATCGTATATGTATTGGTCGAGATTAATCTTGACCCACGGTACCGGTGTTGTCAAATGACGTGTTGCGTACATAAAGTACCGGTGTTGTCAAATGACGTGTTGCGTACAATCATGGGATCTTATGATTAATCTTCTCGTATTGTTTACGGGTGATCCTGAACCATATAAAATTAAATTATGAGTACATATATATAAAATATCATGTTATTTTAAAAAGATGTGATTTATTTAATTTTCTCCAATTATTTTCGTAGCTAAACTAGTCTTGGATATCCGATTTTGTTTTGGTCGTAGTTTCTTCGTTACAACTCCGTTTTCGTTGGTTCAACTTGCCACTTCCTTGGATCGAGTCCCTATTTAAGACTATGAACTGTAAATACCTTAGTTTGTATTCAAAATCACAGGTCATAGGTCAAACTTTAGTAAAACTTATGAAGTTAATCATTTTCCATCATGTAAACAACCTTAAATGATTATTTTTCTAAAAATACTTATACTTTGAGTTAAATCATGAAATTTTTATGTGTTATCATATTCATAGCAAATATCATTTTTCCAGAAAATAAACCTCCAATTCAAAGTTCAAGATAGTTTTTAATTATCCAACCCAAAACAGCCCCCGGTTGCACTCCAACGTCGTAAATTCAGTTTTTAAGGTGTTCTTTGAAAAACCAAGTTATACCTTGTTAAATTAGCATATATTTATGTTATATTACAGGTCTTGAAGTATTTTAAAAGTTAAGTTAGAAGGATCTATTTAGTTTGCAAACAAGTTTGAAAACATTCAAACTATGTTCTTGTTGTTAAAATTTTATACCATAAAATAAGATAGCTATATATATATGAATCGAATAAGGTTATGAAAAAAGTTACTACCTCAAGTTACTTGGACAAGATTGCTGTAAAAGAGGAGTAAGAACCTAGAACCAAAAGAGTGATGGAATTGGATGAAAGATTGGAAGTAAACTTGTGTTCTTGAAAGGATTCTTGAAGTGTTTTTGTAAGGTTTTTCTTATGGTGTTTAAGTGATGTTTTTATGGCTAGATCTTCATGGATACTAGCTGAATGGTTATGGAGTTTCTTAAGAGTGTGTTTTTGTTAAAGGAAATGTGTAGTAAAATGAAAATAGAATGGAGTATAAATGGTGGTGTAAAAGGTGTATAAGTTTGTAATTTTGTGAAAAAATCTTTTAATCATGTGAAATTGTCATACTAGATAACAAAAGTAGTTACCTTATACATAAGGCATTGAACAAGGGCTGGTTGGTGGTGATTTGATGTGTATATACCAATAGTAAATACGTATAGAGGTTAGGTATGATACGAGTACATGTACTCTAGATATACGTATAGAAATTTTGTGAAAAATGGAATGAGAATTCAAATATAGCTATCTTTTGTGAATACACTTATATTGTTTTATGTATTTAAGTCCTTAAAAAGTGATTAAATACATTACTTATACGATATATGTATAAACATTATAGATCATAAGTATTTATGTCAAATAACGTTACGTATGGTTATCGTTTTAAAAACTTAAGTTAGTAGTTTCAAAATATACTTGTAACTTATTGTTATTAATACAAAATGAGGTATTAAAACATTCTTAGATCATGTTAAATATGTATATATACATATATATACACAAACGTATAATTATCATATATTGTATAGTTCGTGATATCATCGGTCAAACTAGACGGTCAAACGTTGTGTAAAACTCTTTTCGAAGACATAAGTCTCAACAATTTGGATTGCTTGTCATGTTGGTAAGGTTTAATTTATGTAAATATTAATCTTATAAGTATAGAATGATCGAAAAAGTGCGGGTCATTACATTTATTCTCGTAGATCATTTATTGGCGGCAGTAGGTTAGGTTTACGGCCATATTCGGTAAGCAAAAGTTAAGTTGTTGATGGAAGGATCGTGGAAACTGTGGACTTATGACGATATGGGTGATTTTGTGGAACAACCAGTTAACTAGTCCGTGAACAATGAATCAAATGCAATACAATTTCTGTTTGGACGAAAATACCCTCACATGTGTGGCACATGTGAGAGGTTAACCCCATATACTAACTGCCGTTTTGTATGGGTACCAAGAACGTTATATGATAAAACCCTGGGCATCAACGACGCAAAAAAATAGTTTAGGTGTTGTGATGCAAGTTAGTACAAACCACAGGTACCAACGGCGTAATTTTTTCTTAATTTTAAATGTATGCATAATACGAAGTGGTTTGTAATTATTAATTTTGTTATAAAAGTCAATTATGGATGGTAATTTTATTATTATTATATATATTGTATAGTAGATTTTATTAGTATAAATATATGTGTTATGTAAGCTCATAATGTACACTTTGAGAATAAATAAGAAAACACATACTTCTCTCATATTCCCTCTATATACTTATTAGTAGTCTACAGTCAAGAACCAGGCCACTAAAGGTAGTTATAAGCCTACTGAATTAAATACGTTATCAGCACGAAGTGCTCCGTATAATCAAGGTTTATCTAAGCAAGCACACGTCACTAATCAAGGTAAGAAATTATCTAACTTTTATTAACTTCACTAACATTTATATTTATGTTATTTAAGTTATATATGGTCGGTTATATCGCCTGAATTATATTTCTGTAATCTAACTTTTATTAACTTCACTAACATTTATATTTATGTTAAGTTATATATGGTCGGTTATACCGCCTGAATTATATTTTCTGTAATCTAACTCTTATTAACTTCACTAACATTTATATTTATGTTAAGTTATATATGGTCGGTTATACCACCTGAATTATATTTTCTGTAATCTAACTCTTATTAACTTCACTAACATTTATATTTATGTTAAGTTATATATGGTCGGTTATACCGCCTGAATTATATTTTCTGTAATCTAACTCTTATTAACTTCACTAACATTTATATTTATGTTAATAAGACCTCATGATTGTACGCAACACGTCATTTGACAACACGGTACTTTATGTACGCAACACGTCATTTGACAACACGGTACCATGGGTCGAGATTAATTCTGATCAATACGAATACGATGGGGTCTTTATATGTTATCTAACATTTATGATTACTTATGCAATTAATCATTATTTATTTCATGCATACTAATGTTTATTCTTAAATTTATAATCTTAAAAGTTAAAATAAGAAAAAGTAGTTTGTATTTTTATTAAAAGTAAATCTTAAAAGTTAAAATAAGAAAAAGTAGTTTGTATTTTTATTAAAAGTAAATCTTAAAAGTTAAAATAAAAAAAGTAGTTTGTATTTTTATTAAAAGTAAATCTTAAAAGTTAAAATAAGAAAAAGTAGTTTGTATTTTTATTAAAAGTAAATCTTAAAAGTTAAAATAAGAAAAATATATTATAATAATATATATTATAACTTAATATATATTATAATAATATTATTAATAATATAATATGAACCTATATTCTATCTTTCCCTTATGGTTTTATTATTTGTAATCATACCATTATTCCTTTGTTTGCTACTTATGAATCTAAACTAATTCTAATTTCATGTTGTTATTTGTCTATGAAAAAAAAAATTGATTATGATTATGATTATGATTTATGTTGTTTATCTTTCTGAAAATATAAAATGTCAAACTTATCAAAGCTTGAGTTTGATGCCTTAGACGTATCGGGAACAAACTACACATCATGGGTTATGGACGTAGAAATAAATCTTGGATCATTGGGTATTCTAGAAACTTTAAAAGAAAATAATACTTGTTCCGATCAAGATAAATTAAAATCAATTGCTTTTATTCGCAAACATATTGATACCACTTTAAAACATATGTTTCTCACTATCAAAGATCCACATATTTTATGGGAAAGTATCAAGAGTAGATTCGATAATCAAAAGGAAATATTACTCCCAGCTGCGAGGGAAGAATGGAGAAATATAAGGTTCCAAGATTTCAAAAAGGTAAGTGAATACAGCTCGGCCATGTTCAAGATCCGTTCAAAGCTTCAATTCTGTGGTCAAGAAATAAGTGATGCTGATATGATGGAGAAAACTTTCTCCACAATGCATTCTGCAAACATAACTGTGCAAGAAAATTTAAGATTGCAGAATTATAAAACTTTTTCCAAACTTCAAACTTATCTCTTAGTTGCAGAAGTTAATAAAGAATTACTGATGAAAAATCAAGAATCTCGTCCTACCGGTGCGCCAGCATTTCCTAAAGCTAATGCTATTAACAATAATAATAATAAAAGAAGAAATGCACATGGACGAGGGCGTGGACAAGGTCGTGGCCATATTGGCCAAAACCATCATCATGGAAATTACCATAACAATAATAAAAATCATAACTATGTTCGAAATCACCCTTATGGTAATGGTCGTGGTGGTGGTCGTGGACAAAGAAATAATAATCCACAAAATTATAAAATTCAAACACCATACAATCCCACAAATCACAATGTTGAAGAAGGCTCTTCAAAGAATGTTGAAGATTCTTGTTACCGATGTGGTAAAATTGGCCACTGGTCTAAAAACTGTCGAACAAATCAGCATTATGTTAATCGGTATCAAGAATCCCTAAAGGGAAAACGAAAGGAAGCAAATCTTGTGGATGACCTTGATACAAAAATCACCGAGCCAACTTGTGACTACTTTAATGAATAAATTTCTAATATCTATATATATAGATATTCTATTATATGTTTCCGTTAAATAAATGGTTGTAGATTTTCAATCTACACCATATCTAGTTTACTACATATTTCCTTATTATGTGCTATCGTTTGTAACATGTTTTGAATGTAATATATTGATGAATTATGTACTCATTATTTGTTTCTCATATTATTTTTTTTGAAGTTCATGATGTATACTCCTGGAGTAAAAAATCAGTCAAATGGTGAAGATATTTGTATTGCAGACAGTGGTGCCACTCACACCATACTCAAATCTAAAAAATATTTCACAGACTTGAAAGCAACGGAAGGAACTATACATACTATATCAGGTCCTGTGGACTTAATAAAAGGAATGGGAAAGGCAAAATTCATGTTACCAAATGGTACGAATTTTCTGATAAATAATGCCTTATTTTCTCCCATGTCAAAGAGAAATTTGTTAAGTTTCTCTGACATATACCAAAATGGATATGATTATCAGTCAGTGACAACAGAAAATGAAAAATATTTAAGTATCACTGATAAGAATCGTGTAATTAAAAAACTACCAAGACTTCATTCTGGTTTACATTATACACATATAAATGTACCTGAAGTAAATGTGGTAGTTAAAGAAAAATCATGTGATCCTGTAATGATCAGTTTATGGCATGAGAGATTAGGCCACCCAGGATCAACAATGATGAAAAGAATAATACAAAATACACATGGACATCCATTGGCGGATCAAAGGATCCCTCATGATGCACTTATCCCATGTACATCATGCTCACTTGGAAAGTTGATAATAAGACCATCACCTCTTAAGGTTGAAAAAGAATCACCAATGTTTCTTGAAAGAATTCAAGGTGATATATGTGGACCAATTCATCCACCATGTGGACCATTTAGATATTTTATGTTTAACGCCTTTAAACAAGTAAATTTTTTTTTTTTTTTTTTTTTTGAAAAATAGAGTCACTGCCAGGACAAGGCATATGCCGCGGCGCGGTTTGCCTTGTCGCGGCGCGACACAACGCGGGAAACATTACACATCTTAACCCAGTTTCTGATATCAACTTCAGGCCATTGCCGCGGCGCGGAGGGCTTTGCCGCGGCGCGACACAACTCGTGTCCAGGATCTGACCTGCAACTTTTTATTTAAACCAAATTTTACACCTTTCATCATTTTTCCAACACAATCAAAACTGCATAATTCATACACAAACTTAAGGAAACAGTTTCTAATATCATTAAACATTCGCAAACATCTTTTAAACATCAAAACATGTTTTCGTAATCTAAACCATCATTTGGTCCCAAATTTGGCAATAACAAACATGACACTTTCAAAACACTAGGCGTTGATAAGCGGTAACCGTAGAGCGTGTTTACAAAAGGGACTTGCAATACCACTTACACTAATGCCAATGCTCCCCTAGCGCTTCAAACAGGCTCCTTACCTTCGCGATGAACCTTAGCACCTAAAACATAAAACATCATGGGAGTAAGCTTTTACACTTAGTGAGTTATAGGAAAGTAGTAAAACATAAAACATAACACTTATCCTTCAACCCATCGGTTGTTTGCTTACTTTCGGATCCGATTCATTCATACCATAGGCATGACTTACTAGGCCAACCCTAGTAATCATACCTAAGCTAACCATAGACATAATAAATATGCCTAAGCTATCATCATTTCATTTCATCATCATTTCAAACATAGACATTTAATGTGTCTAAGCTAAAACAAACCATAGGCAAGATTACTAGCAATGTAATAACCTTGCCTAAGCTAAACATCAACCATAGATACAATTATTAGGCTAACCTAATAATTCTATCTAAGCTACATATATAGTGCACTTAGTCGTTACTCTCTTGCACGGATGCAATCCGAGAACACTAAGCCACTCTTGACCCGCCCATATTACCCCCTATAAACTCACCTTGCTTAATTGAATTTCCTTGATCACTTGTAACCTCTTTTCCTTGATTAGCACCTATACATGAGCTAATCCCATTAATCACACAAGTCAACAAAATCACAACTTTCATGAATCATTGCATCTTTCTATACTTATACATACACTTAACCCCCTAATCACAACATACATACATTCTAGCCTTGATCTCATCTTTTCTAAGATAGGAATATTATCAATTAAACTTCATAACTTTAATCATGTACATTACTAGTTCATCTCTTTTAGTAATACATGCAACTTTCCACCAATCTTTTCATTATTCATTTAATAAGTTGCATACAATCCAATTCCATTACTAACACCCTTAAGTTATTACTTAATCAAATTCCATAACTTACAATAATAACAATAACTTAAACATGAACATCCTTCTTCAAAATTACTAACTAAAACACATGAACATCGCATTGAGACATTTTATCAAACACTTGGTGTGCATGACTAGAAATTTAACTAGAACATCACTAAATTCATCATATTCATACCATAAATCCAAAATGCAAGTTCATGCTTAATTCTTCTTCCAAAATCAATGACAATTTCATTTTAACTCAAACAATTGTGCACCATTCAACAACTAGCAACTTCTTAAGCATAAATCTCATCATTATCACACAATAAAAGCAATACATAGACATAAAATTCATACCTTGACTTTTAGAGTTTAAGAACCCTAATTATGCACAAAGAGAGTGAAATTGGAAGATTAAAGCTTGCTAGAGTGATTAAGGTGTGTTAGATTTCACAAATCTTCAATTGCATGAGTCTAATTTCAACAATTTGTGGTTTCTTCCTCCTTCTCCCTCAACATCGACATACACACACATACAGGAGGTTTTTCTGTATAATTTTTGTGAATAACTCAATTTCCAGCATTTTAATTCCTTTTTATTTAAATTAACTTTGGCCTAATTGCACTTTCTACCCTCCCCATCACATCTATAGCTAGGAAGGTCCTTAATTCTAACTTTGCACCATTAGTCCTTCTTAACTTAACCAATAAACTTAACTTTTGTCCATTTAACATAAAATAACTTTTACCAATTAATTTCTTAGCAATAAAATTTCACATAAAATAATACCTTAAATAATTGGGATGTTACATTATGGTTCTAATAGACGCATCTAGTAGATGGTCTCATGTTTGTCTATTATCAAGTCGAAATATGGCATTTGCAAAATTTCTTGCTCAAATTATTAAATTGAGAGCACATTTCCCTGATTATACTATTAAAAGGGTGAGACTAGATAATGCCGGTGAGTTTACGTCTCAAGCATTTAATAACTTTTGCATGTCTATTGGGATTATTGTTGAACATCCCGTTGCCCATGTGCATACACAAACTGGTTTAGCTGAATCATTAATTAAACGATTGCAGCTAATAGCTAGACCATTGATAATGCGAACAAAACTCCCAGTATCTGTATGGGGCCATGCAATTTTGCATGCTGCATCATTGATTCGCATTAGACGAAGCGCAAGTCATACATATTCTCCCTTGCAACTTGCTTTTGGCCATCAGCCAAATATTTCCCACCTTAGAACATTTGGTTGTGCGGTTTATGTCCCTATCGCACCACCACAACGCACTAAAATGGGTCCTCAAAGAAGGATGGGAATATATGTTGGATATGAAACATCTTCAATAATAAGATATATTGAACCCATGACGGGTGATGTTTTTACAGCACGTTTTGCTGATTGTCACTTTAATGAAACATTATTCCCTAGATTAGGGGGAGAAATAAAAAATAAAGAAAATGATGTTTCATGGTGTGAACCTCAATTAATGTATCTTGATCCTCGCACAAAAGAATGCGAGACCGAAGTTCAAAAAATAATGCATATGCAAGAACTTGCGAATAAATTGCCTGATGCATTTACAGATACAAAAAGAGTGACTAAATCATATATACCAGCAGCAAATGCTCCAGCTCGAATTGAAATTCCAAAAACTGGCAATAATGTCATTCTTGAGTCTTTGCCACGCCAGAAACGTGGGAGACCAATTGGTTCCAAAGATAAAAATCCTCGGAAAAGAAAATCAGCTGATAATGAGGTAAAAGAAAGTGTTCAAGAAGAACTACAAATCAATACTCCTTCTGCAGAGGAGATTGATGATGTCAATATGGAATTTTCAATCAATTACGCACATTCAAAAATATTATGGAACCGAAATGAAATGAAAAATCTTGATGAGATATTTTCATATAATGTTGCATATGACATCATGAATGATGATGATGATCCAGAACCAAAATCTGTCATGGAATGTCAAAATAGACATGATTGGGATCATTGGAAAGGAGCAATACGAGCTGAATTTGAATCACTCAATAAAAGAAAAGTTTTCGGATCTATCATTCTCACACCTAAAGATGTGAAACCTGTGAGATATAGATGGGTTTTTGTGCGAAAAAGAAATGAGAAAAATGAAGTTACAAGGTATAAAGCTAGACTTGTAGCTCAAGGTTTTTCTCAAAGACCAGGAATTGATTATGAGGAAACTTATTCTCCTGTTATGGATGCAATTACTTTTAGATACTTAATCAGCCTGGAAGTTTCTAAAAATTTAGAAATGCATCTCATGGATGTTGTGACTGCTTATCTTTATGGATCACTTGATAGTGATATATATATATATGAAGATACCTGAAGGATTTAAGGTATCAGAAGCAACCAATGCAAAACCCAAAGAAATGTACTCAATCAAGTTACAAAGGTCTTTATATGGGTTGAAACAATCGGGTCGCATGTGGTATAAACGATTAAGTGATTACTTGATAAGCAAAGGGTATACCAATAATCTTATTTGCCCATGTGTTTTCATTAAGAAAACAACATCCGGATATGTGATCATAGCGGTTTATGTTGATGATCTTAATATCATAGGTACAAATAAAGAGATCCATGAAGCCATTCAACTTCTAAAGAAAGAATTTGAAATGAAAGATCTCGGAAAAACCAAGTACTGCCTTGGTTTACAAATTGAACATATGCCTAATGGTTTACTTGTACATCAAACAACATATACTGAAAAGATTTTAAAACGTTTTAATATGGACAAGGCAAAACCATTAAGTACTCCTATGGTTGTTAGATCACTTAATGTTGACACTGATCCATTTCGTCCCTGTGAAGATCATGAAGATATCCTGGGACCAGAAGTACCATATCTTAGTGCAATTGGAGCTCTTATGTATCTTACAAATTGTACAAGACCTGACATTTCTTTTGCAGTTAATTTTTTGGCAAGGTTTAGCTCAGCTCCTACCAAAAGACACTGGAATGGGATCAAACACATATTTCGATACCTTCGAGGAACTACTGATTTAGGATTATTTTATTCTAACGAATCGAAACAAGATTTGGTTGGTTATGCAGATGCAGGTTATTTATCTGATCCACATAAAGCTAAATCTCAAAATGGATATGTATTCCTAAATGGAGGTACCGCAATATCATGGCGTTCTCAAAAACAAACACTTGTTGCAACATCATCAAATCATGCCGAAGTGATTGCATTACATGAAGCTACTCGAGAATGTTTTTGGTTGAGATAAATGACACAACTCATTACTGATTCTTGTGGACTAGAACGCGATAAAAGTCCAACAACTATCTATGAAGATAATATAGCTTGCATAACACAGATGAAAGAAGGGTATATCAAAAGTGACCGAACAAAACACATACCTCATAGATTCTTCTCATACACTCAAAATCTCATTAAGGACAACCAGATTGAAATGAGATATGTTCAGTCCAGCAAAAACTCTGCTGACCTTTTCACCAAAGCACTTCCAACTGCTATTTTCAGAACACACGTTCATAATATTGGCATGAGACATGTTCAGAAGATGTAACAATTCAGGCGTTGCCTACTTGAGGGGGAGTCAACTCTATGCTGCACTCTTTTTTCCTTAGCTAAAGTTTTATCCCAATGGGTTTTCTTTAGCAATGTTTTTAACGAGGCAGTACTAGTTATTCTCTAATAAAATTTTCATCCAAGGGGGAGTGTTATAAAAGTCAATTATGGATGGTAATTTTATTATTATTATATATATTGTATAGTAGATTTTTATTAGTATAAATATATGTGTTATGTAAGCTCATAATGTACACTTTGAGAATAAATAAGAAAACACATACTTCTCTCATATTCCCTCTATATATTTATTAGTAGTCTACAGTCAAGAACCAGGCTACTAAAGGTAGTTATAAGCCTACTGAATTATAACAAATTTATTATTATTATAACGTTTTTATCATTTTTTTCTAGAACTTTAAATATATTTAAATAATGGTAATAAGATAAGTTTTTTTACTATGATAAGTGTTTTTTTACCATCATTTAATATATAGGGGTAAATCATATTTATGAGTCTAGGACTCAACTTTTATAGATAGTATAGTTAGATAGATTAGATTAGACGATTCTCTTTCTCATCTATTTAACATTCAATTAAATAAATGATAAATATAGTACTATCAATGCATAAATCTATCACAATGATTTTCCTTACATAAGCCCCGCGAATTCGCGGGCCTTAAACTAGTAATAATAATAATAATAATAATAATAATAATAATAATAATAATAATAATAATAATAATATTATTATTATTATTATTATTATTATTATTTTTATTATTATTAATAATAATAATAATAATAATAATAATAATAATAATAATAATAATAATAATAATATTATTATTATTATTATTATTATTATTATTATTATTATTATTATTATTATTATTATATGCATATAACATACAACAACGTTAATATAGTTTTATTTATATATATTTTTTTAGACAACGATTGGAATCACTTGAGGGGGACTAAACCACTCGTTGCGATCATCTCCCGTTTCGACTATGCCGATGCAGCGATAATAACCTCGCCCCCATCGCTGTCCGGGAGAAAACCATATGTCCTAAAATAAATTTACATTTCTAAAAATATACAATTAACTTTATCTTTTAACTCTTGTACTTAAGATAGATAATTTACTTAGAAGTTATATGTAGTTTATATATGGAGTATGCTAAATATAGTCATAACAGCTATATTTAATCATAATATATGTTAGGGATAAACTAGGATAGCTAGTTTGTTGAACTTTTGTGTTAAACTTTGTATTTATTCCTTTGTTGTAATTCTTTGTACTATAGATAATAGTTAATACTAAATCCACAATGTGTGGAGATTTATCCTAAACATTGTTATATGATATCAGGGATGAAATTGTGTTTTTAATATGTAGCTAACGGGAGTCGAACTTCTGACCTTCCTCAAAAGGAGGCAAGTCACTAACCGTTGGACCACATCACAACTTCAGTTTTATTTATATTAATAATAATATAATATGTACATACAAGTTTATTGTTCTTCACAATCCAGTTACATATACAGGGTTTTAATTATAATATGTATAAATATGTATATAGAGGTTTATTGGTTATCCACAATTTAATTACATACAGTGTTTCAAATTCATGGCCAGATTGTTTGAAATTCATTTTTGACGAAATCATTATTAACAATTGACCAATTGTATTGTCAACCGCACTACGTACGCGAGTATAAGCTGTCGCGTACATAAATTTATTAATTATTGTACCTATTCTTATTTTTATTTTATATGTATGCAAAATTTAGTATATAAAAGGCCCACTTTTTATGCATCGAACAGGGTTCCGAAAATTGACTAGACGGTCTTGGCTCCATCCATTCTAACTAAAATGTTAATATTATTACTAATATCTGTTTCAAAATAATTGTACATTTGTAAAAAAATATTAGTAAATATCATTCTTTCAATTTTATTATAATAAAAATAAGTTGACATTTATCAAATAATTAATAACTAATCCCTTACATACTAAAGAGGAGCCGGTTTTGGTTGTTTCGTCATCCCATCATTTACCAAACGACAACAACAAATTTTCACTTCTGCTCCTTTTCAGGGTCCAACTTGAAACTTTTTCAGGGTTACAAAATGTTAATCCAATTTTTAATTAAAAAAAATAAACCTCACCAAAAACTTCAACAGTCTTTTTCTTTCTTTTCGCCGCGATTTACTTTTCACCGTCAACACCATTAAAATCGAAATAATTTTACGAACAAAACGAACTAGCTACGTTGTAAACGGACACTTTAAAAAACGATAAACATACCGACATCTAATACGTGGCTTAACAAATGAGCCATTTTTCTTTCTGTGAATACATAACGCAACGTTAAATATGAATATGCAAGCCGAAAGGCCCCACCGCAATACGCTGGTCTGATCAAGGCTCGTTTTTTCGTATTGGCCACTAGTTTAAACCGTCGAATTAGTAATTACGACAAGCGTTATGAAATTAAAATTATTTATTATACAGAGTAATCATAAAATTATTTTTATAATTACAATATTATATAAGAATTTATGATTTATAATTATAATTTATATTTATAATAATTAATAATTATAATTATAATACTTATTATAATTATAAGTAATCTTTATTTATTATACTTTTATAATGAATTTATCTCGTCAACGGCTTAACGTGGACAATAAAACCTAGACAATTGTCACAAATCTTTCTAAACAAATAGGAAAATTATTAGGTGGAACTAGGAATGAAGAGCAACAATATAAACACAACAATGGTGAAAACAAACAACACAATCCACTAATCTCAAGCTTCCACTTCCAAAACAAAACCCTAATTTCTTACAGTTGACCTAATTTCCAGTCACACAAGTTATTATTTATTATTTATTATAATTTTTTAAACAAAACAAAAAACCCTCACTCAACAACTGATTCACAAACAGAGATGGGGAATTCATTCGGTTGTTCAGCTTCCGGCGAACGATTGGTATCGGCGGCAAGAGACGGTGATTTGGTAGAAGCTAAAATGTTACTTGATTGTAATCCATGTTTAGCTAAATACTCTACTTTTGGTGGTCTTAATTCACCTCTTCATTTTGCTGCTGCTAAAGGCCATAACGATGTATCTATCTTTCTATACTTCCATTTATTATTTCAATTCTTCAATTTTGACCTAATTTTATACTGTAAAGTTTTGATTTTTTTTTTTTTTTTTTTTTTAAGATTGTTGCGTTGTTGCTTGATAATGGAGCTGATGTTAATTCTAGGAATTATTGTGGTCAGGTAACTATCTTCGATTTCGATCTTAAATTTTTAATTACTATTATAGGTTTCTTAATAATTTGTATCCATATTTCATATTATACAGGGCTTTTGATCGTATCGTTTTTTGTTAATGTATTACTGTATTTGAATAGTTTTTTGATATGTTTTATTAAAAGCTTTTGGGTTGAATTAGATGTTTTAAACCCTAAGTATTAGTTTATGTTGATTTTATGCATAACTTGGTTTTGGATTCTTAAGTTTGTTTGAAATTTATTTGAACTTACACACACAGACCATACAAATAAATAAGGTGATCAATGTGTGTGAATTATCTGATCAATTAAATTGTTGTGTAATTTGAAGACGGCTTTGATGCAAGCTTGTCGATACGGGCATTGGGAAGTTGGTCAAACGCTTTTGCTCTTTAGATGCAATGTAAGTTATCCTTGTTAACCTTATAACTTGAAAAAATATCGGTAGCAAATAAAGTTGAAATCTTGGATTGTTTTTTTAAGTCTCTGTATTTGTAGGTTACGAGGGCCGACTATCTTAGTGGGAGAACTGCTCTCCATTTCGCTGCTGTAAATGGGCATGTACGTTGCATACGTCTTGTTGTGGCTGATTTTGTGCCTAGTACTCCTTTTGAAGCTACAGATGAACAAGTGAATTCAGATGAAGGCAATGTTCCCAAAAACAAATATGACCAAAGGTTTAGAATTAGTTATCTGGTTAATTTAATTTGAAATCTCTATAACTAGAATTTAGTGTTTTAACTACAGTGGTTATGATATTTAGATTAATTAGGGGTTCGATAATAGGTTTTCGACAATAATTTAGTACATACTTGTTGTAGCAAACCTGAGATGTAAAAAAACAATAAATTTACTTATTTACCATTTTACCCTATCCTTCTTTTTTTACCACATCCTAAAACAATGTATCGCACTATCATCATATTAATCAATCTGCCTTGGATATGGGGCTCTAGATTGACCTCAGGGGGGTCTTCTCCCGGATCCATTCAGGATTCAAACTGGGTCCGCCTGCCCCTCGGGATGGTTTAAGGATTGGGCTCCGGCAATGCGATTCGGGTTTCCTCCCGAAAGCGCGTGCGTGCGTGGGATATGATCGCGAATGTGGTTAAGTCCCCCTGGGTGATGCCGACAACTTGCCTTTCAAAAAAAAAAATGTTTGGTAAGGAGCTTTTTAGAGCTTTAAGGAGCTTCTAGCTTTTATAAGCTTATGTGAAAAAACTTATATCTAATAAAAACGTTGTTTGGTTAAAAGTGCTTAAAGCTTTTAGACGGAGGGAAAAAGCTAGAAGCTCCTAGAACTAGCGTTTGCTAGCTTTTTGTCAGTTTACTCTTTTCTAACAGCTCCAGCTGCCAAACACCCGAATACATTTAAAAAGCTACCGACTACTAGCTAGTTGCTATCAACTACTAGCCAACAACTAGTTTTACCAAACATACCCATAATACTCCTTGTCGAAAAACTTCAACCAAAATATGTATTTTGGTCAATAAGTCCATTGCTCCTTGAGTGATCAGATTTTGTAAATCCATGCAACAACAATATGTTATTGCCACAAGTTACATTATAGTATTGTGACAAGTCAAGGTAATATTATCAGTTTCAAACTGCACATCCAAATAGCCCTATAAACTATCGTGCTCCGAGTTTAATCACTATGGCACAGATGGTGTTTAAATAAGATCTGTCATTATTCATGAACATCCAAGCATGATTAGATGATATCGCACTTTTGTGATTGCAGTGCACTGGTCAAGCTTGTAAATAAAGCTGCTGATGGTGGTATAACAGCTCTTCATATGGCTGCATTAAATGGATATGCTGATTGTGTACAACTGCTTCTAGATTTGCATGCAAATACGTCAGCAGTAACTTTTCATTATGGGACGTCAATGGATATGATAGGTATGTCAGATGTTCGAGATCTAAATATTATAATTATAATTATCATGATAACATTTGGGTATCTAGATTTGCGTTTTAAAACTGATTTATTCAATTATATAATTAGTTTTAATGTTCCGATTAACGGATTCCGCTTCTCATTATCTTTGATTACTTATTATTTATGGTCAAATCATCATTCGCTGTCCATTTTTATACGGCAACAACACTGATTTTTAAATGGCAGATAATTATTTTTAAACGTATATCATCTCGTTTGTATCCTTTCTTACATTGTCTGGTAGGAGCTGGAAGCACTCCTTTGCATTATGCTGCTTGTGGTGGAAATTTAAAATGTAGTCAGGTTATTCGTTTATCATATAATGTTAATGAAATTGTTCTAGAAGTGTTTTTTTTCTTCTTTATATTAATATTAATTATTAATACCTTTCTCTTAAATTATTCAGATTCTACTCGCAAGAGGTGCTAGTCGTTTGACATTAAACTGCAATGGGTACTGTTGTCTTTTTTTTTGATCTTGTGTTACTTCCTTTTCGTTAGTTGTTTATGAAAACATGTATGCTGTTTCAGGTGGCTTCCTCTTGACGTGGCAAGAATGTGGGGGCGTCATTGGCTTGAACCCTTATTGGCTCCCAATTCTGACCTGGCAATACCGTCGTTCCCTGCGTCTAATTATTTGGCATTGCCTCTCATGAGTGTACTCAATATAGCAAGGTAATACAACTAACCGTATCTACTTAGTAGTCACTATATATGAAGGTGTATCCACTTTCAACTCCTGAAATGTGACATTTACCGTCTCCTAAGTGGGGTAGACCTTTAGTTCAATATTAACTTCATATTCTTACTTTGTTGGGATTAAAGCATATCTGAGACATATCGTTAGGTTAATTGTATCCTGGGTCCTGATTTTTTCACAAGAGGTCGAAGGTTCAAATCTCATAGCGACATATCTTGGGGTGGCCATGGAAAGGGTCGATTCCCCTCTTTAGGGTGTGGGGTCCTTTGACCCCATTACTATGGAAATTTTTTATACAATGTACTCTACAAATTGTATAGGATCCCACTAAATAAACTATAGGACCCCATATATATTGTAAATTTATTGTTTTTATAGGTAAATGACCACTGAAGTAACCTTCAAATATAATTAGCTTTGAAACATTTATCTGGGACCTCATTTGATTTTCATCCTGGATTCGCCACTGTCAATAACGTCACGGGATAATCCGGTTAGGCCGTGTATGTCTGAGTAAATACTCGCCCTCCACGAGTAGCTTGAATAGGGAAAACCTTCTTCGTTTACCCTTAAGATTAAATTACTAGATATCCCAGATTTAAATTGTTGATTTCTGATGTTTAAGAAATTTGTATTACACTTTACCTCATTTATATAAAAAGTATTTTGATATTTTGATCTGCATGAAAATAGTGCTGGAAACTGGAGTCTTTGCAGCTGAAAATACACAATTCTTAATATTTTATTTTCATTATTATTATTATTATTTTTATTATTTTATCTATTTTTTATTTTTTTCTGCAGAGAGTGTGGTTTGCAGTTACCAGCAACCCTTTCCGATGACACTGATATTTGTGCTGTCTGCCTGGAGAGAACCTGCACAGTGGCTGCTGAAGGTTAGCTATCTTAAAAATATAATTTCGGGCCAAGCCAATTTGATTCGAGTTGCCTACAATTACTTGAACCTGTTACGCACCCAACGTGAACTACCCATTTTACTCCCACTAACTTCATCGTATATGTTTGCAGGTTGCAGGCATGAACTGTGTGTGCGATGTGCACTTTATTTATGCTCAACAAGCAATAACCCATCTGAATCATTAGACCCACCCGGATCCATTTCATGCCCATTATGCCGACACGGCATCATTGCATTCACCAAATTACCAGGCTCTCCTGCAAAAGATATCAAACTACATCTTTCACTCGCTTTCTGTACTCCATGCATGCTTCATCCTCGGGAACCAACCGAGTCTACGCCACCTGGCACCCCCGAGATCATCAAGAACCAGGCAGATTCCGTTTCACCAGAATTATTCTGCCCGGTTACTTGCAGCCCTTTTCCTTCTGTTTCCATTCCGCCTTTGTGCACCTGCAGCGATGGCTCGTGCCCGTCTTCCGAAACACGAGACGATGAGGCTCGAGATGGTTCACCGTCTCACCGGACCGTTTCAGGTGAGGAAGGTAAATTTGGTGCAATTAGGGTTGAGAGAAGAACAAGGTGTTCAAAGATGTTTTGGGGAAGGAGAAGCTGTAGTAGGGAACAACAGTGCAATTCAGAAATCAATGCTTGATTGGAGATGGTGTAAAATGCAGGTACTTCATCTGTTTGTGAAAGCCTGGTGCGATTGAAACTTAGATTAAAGAAGACGAAGTAGGTATGTTTTATGGGATTTATTATAGAATGTGTTGGCAGGAAAAATGGGTTTGTACAAAAACAAAAACAGACGCATGTTTGTTGGGTATATATATTATTATTTATTACTCGTAATTATTACTAGTATTAGTTTATTTCTGAAATTAATACTTAATAAATACTCCATCTATCTTATATTTACATTTTAAGTTTTTCGTTACCAACTTTACCTTAAAAAATATCCTTGTTTTTTGTGTTATGTATTTTTTGATGAAATCTATATGAATGTATTAACTTTACCTTAAAAAATATCCTTGTTTTTTTGTGTTATGTATTTTTTGATGAAATCTATATGAATGTATTAGCATTAAACGAGTTTTCATTTATATAAAGTTTATTATATAATATATAATATTAACAAAGATATTTTAAGTCAAAGTTAGTAAATAAAGACTTGAAAAGTCAAACATGACTACTAAATTGAGAAGGATAGATAAATAATAAATTAATAAATAAAAACATATAAATATGAATAAAATAATACGAATATGAATTTAATTTTTATGTGCATTATCGATCATCAAAATTACGATTGAAATTCAAATTAATTGTTGAAATTCAAATTAATAGTTCATTTGAAGAGATGCGGACTAATATTACATTTTAATTTAACTTCATAATTGAAATTCAAATTTAAGAACTCATCTAAATTCCAATTTTAATTTAATTTTTGACAAGATTTTTGCTGAAAAAACACTAATTTAAGAATAATGAATATGTAAATATTACTTTTTAAATTCAACTAAATTTAACTTTTTAGATTTTAGGTTGTATGGTTTTAGGGTAGTATTTATTGTTTAGATTCAAAAAATTATTTTTTATATATTTTCATAATTTGACATTTACTCAAAAAAGTTATCATACATTTGATCTATGATAACAAAAAATGAAATTATTTTTTTAAATTCAGAGTTTTGAGTCTATATGATACTAATTTTTAACTCGCGACTTTACAAATTAATTAATAATTATAATAAATTATTAATATATATTAATATTAAGAAAATAATTATTGTTTAAATTACTAAATTGATAGTTGAAATTTAAGATAATGATTTCAAATCAATGGTTGAGATAACAGAGACAAATATTAGATCATTTCAAATCAGTGGTTAAATTTTAAAATTATAAAACTATTTAAAAATTTAAAATTTGGAATTTTGAAAAAAAATGTCATAATTATAGTTTTTTTTTAATATAAAAAGTAAAAAGATTATTAACAATTAACTCTATATAGCATTTTCACAAAATGAAAAAATAAGTCGTTTCATAATTCACAAAAAAGGGAGACTAAGCTCGAATAGAGATACAAATTCAATTTCAACTAGTAGTTATAGGTCTCGTCTTTTGAAAAATAACAATAATTCACAAAAAGTGCAATTCTCATGGAGTCATGGTATTTAAGAGTTATACTGTTTTCGACCAAAAAAACAAAAATTTATATAAAACTGAACTTCCATCAATCTATAAAAAGTTGATAAAATGAAATAAGAAACAATGCAGAAACGCCACGTAACTACAACGGAAAAAAAGAACTCATCAAAAGTGGACCGAATCACCGAATAGACCAAGCAAAATAAACGAGAAATTAAAACGAAATCCTACATATCCAAAAGATAATACACAAGCTTAACAAACAAAAGGTATAAATAAACACATTTAAGAGTCGTACTTGTTTCGTCTATCAATCGCGCAAGTTACTCAATCACCTACATTCCGAGAAGCAAAAAATAACGGATAAGTACAGTGCATCAAAGCTTATCGGTATTCGGTCTCATATATTAATTATGCTTTATGTTTTATGCTTTGCTTTATAAAAGGTTATATGGGTCACTATATATATAATGAAAATATATGGGGTAATCATAATCGATATAGATAAGAAGAAGAAGTCGATCAAAGTTTGTTCTCGTTTTTATAGATATGGGTTGCTTCAAGGTTCTCCTTTTTATATACTCCATCTGTCCCAAATCTATAGTCTATTATTTCATTTTGAGATGTTTCAAATTAATTGTTCACATCCATAAATGGAAAAGAATATTGTAATAAAAGTCTTTTGTGCCACTACTTTATGCATGTATGACAAAAAGATAGGTAAAAAGTAAATGGTAAGACTGGAAAGTAAACAAAAAAGTACATGTGACAGGTGTTTTTTCTTAAACTGTGTATTTTTTGTCTAGAGACAATAGATTTGGGACGGAGGAAGTATTATTTTAAAACACACTTCGCAACATACAATAATGAAGACATGGAATGATCGATGCTTCAAGAAACCTATTTTCTTATACTATAGAATAAAAATAAAAAGTTATATATAAGCAGCGAAGCTAGAATTTACGGACAGGGGTTACATACTTGCATTTCACATAAATTAAATATCAACATAAAATATTCATGTATACATCGTAACTATGAGATATGTTAATCATATTTAAGGAATGTTTGTGTTTATTACTTGGGGATATTGACAACCAATATATAATTTTTAAACATACTATAATTCGTTTATTTAAAAAGTTGGGGGATGCAAAGCATCTACATGCATTCCCATATCTCCTCCTCTGTATATAAGTATTAACTACATCCTCCCCGTCTCCTCGTTTCAAAATATTTGTTCATATCACTTTTATTTATCTTAAAATAATCATCCCTCTATAAAAATTCTAACTACTAAATGTCATTAACCTGCTCAATTTAATCATATAATATTACTTTAATCAATTATTTCTTAAGTTAATTCATTATTCTCCACCTAGATTGTATGTGTCATGGCCTTAAGTCTGCGTAAATTTCTTGGTAGGTTTGTGTCCTTCACCATTGGATCCATGATCTCTTGATTTGTTTTGTCCTTAGAGTGTTCATCCTTTTGTGATGTTGGTGGATTAAACTTTTTAGTTGTGACTTCTGATTTGTTGGATTTCTCCTAGTGTTGGGTTTCAAATAGATACGTGTCTTCGGATCCGGGTGTCGCCCTCTTTGTGTCTACTGTTCGATAGAGTGAGCGACTGAAATTTTTATGAATTCTAGTAATTCTACGTTTGATTCCCGTGTCATCAAATTGTCACCAGGTCCCGCCATCAACTGTATTTCGACAATCCATTTTTTTTCGTGAAGCTCTTGATTCAAGATATGCGAAGACATGGGAATTGTTTTGATTCAATTGTTGTCATTGTAATATTTGTGTCTCGTTGAATGTTTGCTAAGATTGATTTAATTGATATGTTAATCATGAAGTTCAATTAGATTGTAGGATCTATTCAAACAAATAAGAAATAGAAACAAATACGTAGCTAAATTCTCTCTCAACACAGAAAAAACCTACCTTAATCCTAGTCGCCGCCACCACAATTCCTCCTCCTCCGGCCGTCGGTTTTCGCCGGCGGTCCGGAGGGCCTCCTTTCCTTCTTCTTTTGTTTTCTATTTTTAGCTTCTATATTATTCGTGTTAGGTATCTTCCTTAAATTCGTGTTAGGTATCATCCTTCAATTCGTGTGTTTCGTTGTCGACCGCTGTTTCTGTTGGTTAGATCGTGGTTAGATCGACTTTTAAGTTGCAAAAAAGGTTGCATTGGTGAGTTTTTTCTGGCGTTACTGCCGAATCTTGCCTTCTCGCTTTTTCCGGAGCAGATCTACAGGTGATATGCACTTGGTATTATGTGGATCTTTGCGATTTGCCGGAGCTTCGTGTAGTGACCCGAACTTTTCCATATATTTATATATATTAATTGAATTTGATAATTACATGATTAAGTGTTTTCAACATGTTAAGCAATCAAACTTGTTAAGACTTGATTAATTGAAATAAGTTTCATATAAACAATTGACCACCCAAGTTGACCGGTGATTCACGAAAGATAAAACTTGTAAAAACTATATGATGACATATATATGGATATATATATAGTTCACATGATATTATGATAAGTAAACATATCATTAAGTATATTAACAATGAACTACATATGTAAAAACAAGACTACTAACTTAAGGATTTCGAAACGAGACATATATGTAACGATTATCGTTGTAACAATATTTAACTGTATATATATATATATATATATATATATATATATATATATATATATATATATATATATATATATATATATATATTAAGATATATTAATACATCATATTATCATGATAGTATAATAATTTAATGAAAGGACCCGTCCTAATCCATCCGGACGAATACATTACATTTGGTTACATCGCGAGGTACTTGACCTCTCTATGATACATTTTACAAACATTGCATTCGTTTTGAAAAGACAAACTTTCCTTACATCGAAAGTTGACGATATGCATACCGTTTCATAATACATCCAACTATAATTGACTTAATAATAATCTTGATGAACTCAACGACTCGAATGCAACGTCTTTTGAAATATGTCATGAATGACTCCAAGTAATATCTCTAAAATGAACAAATGCACAGCGGAAGGTTTCTTTCATACCTGAGAATAAACATGCTTTCAAGTGTCAACCAAAAGGTTGGTGAGTTCATTAGTTTAACATAAATAATCATTTCTATCATTTTAATAGACCACAGGATTTTCATTTCAGTTCTCATAAATATACGTCCCATGCATAGAGACAAAAATAATCATTCATATGGTGAACACCTGGTAACCGACATTAACAAGATGCATATAAGAATATCCCCTATCATCGAAGTACTAAAGCATCCGGTACTTTGGATGGGGTTCGTTAGGCCCAATAGATCTATCTTTAGGATTCGCGTCAATTAGTAGATCGGTTTACTAATTCTTAGGTTACCAAGCAAAAGGGGCATATTCGGCTTCGATCATTCACCCATATAATGTAGTTTCAATTACTTGTGTCTATTTCGTAAAACATTTATAAAAAATGCGCATGTATTCTCAGCCCAAAAATATAAAGGGTAAAAGGGCAAATGAAACTCAATATACTGTATTTTGTAGTAAAAATACATATGACGATACTGAACAATGCAGGGTTGGCCTCAGATTCATGAACCTATATCATTTGTATACATATTAACACATATAATGGTAATCGAACAAATTTATATATTATCTTAATCGTATATGTACATATAATTATGTTTCTCGGTTGTATTTACCTTAACTAAGTTTATGGCCTTACTCATAATCTTATTCATCATATTATCTCCTAACATTAATTACTTTTTTTATAACATAGTCATATATTAGTTTCTAGTCATAATAATAATAACAATACTTACATCAATATTCATAATAATAATAATAATAATAATAATAATAATAATAATAATAATAATATAGAAACTACCTTTCATAGAAAAAGTCCCAAAAATAAACACCTATGCCTGGACTCGAACCTACTATCTCTCACTTAATAGCAACACACTCCAACTCATTGATCCATCAGCTTCTTTCTAATTTATATGGTACCTAATTTCTTTTAACCCATCTTTTTCTGTTTTCTTCTTCACTATCATTACACTCTTCGTTCAACATCATATGATAACATCATCATCCTTTATCATCGAACATCAACAGCAACAAAATGAGCATTTACCTTATTAGTTATTCATTCGGCCCAAAAAAAATAACTTGGATCTCAGTCCAACCAACCAAAACGTGTCCCAACAATAAAAATGGATCATAGGCCAATAGAAAAAGAATGCGGACAAAAAATAAATAAATAAATAAAATAAGTCCATGTTTGCAAATGTTTGTGGGTGATGGTTACGTGCAATTATAAAAGTTCTTTTTTTTTTAAATGGACAAGTGGGCTATATAGTTGTAAATGTCGGCCATTTTTAAAATTATACAATAGTAGATAGTTCGACTAGGACAGGGACGAATCATCATTCTCGGTTATCTTATCTAACAAGCATCATCATCATTTTCATTATTTAAAGAACATCATCATCATTTTCTTGGTTAATTATCATTTTGAATCATAACCTCGTAATCACGATCATTTAATATCATCATCATTTTCCATCCCTTCATCACCATAATCATGTTTATCGTTACCGTATCACTAAAAGAATCGAGCAGCAGTAGTCAACCATGGTTTTCGAGTGGTTGTTTGTATAGCAACAATCTGTAGCAGCAAACAGAAGTTGCAGTAACATTCAAGCAGTGAAGGTGTTGGTTTCCTTGCCGGAATAGGAATAGAGAGGAGGAGACACGATAGGGAAAAAAAAATATGGAGATGATAGTGTATGTTGATGGCTGTAAAAAGAATAAGGTGGCGGCTGCAGCAGTTTACTAGAGGGCTGTTGGGTTTTACGACTAAAATAAATAAATAAATATAGTAGCGTAACAAACAAGTGGCGGTTTATGGTGGTAGGAGGTGGTGAAGTGTTGGAGAAGAAAGGGTGATTCAACCATGGCGAGGGTGGCGATGTGATGGTGAATGAAGTGGTGGTTCCATGATGGGTTTTGTCGATCGAGCACAATAATTCACGTCGGTTTAGATTGGTTTTCGATGATGATGGTTGTGGATCACGATGGTGGTGGTTGTCGACATGGTGAGGTGGCCGTAGATGGTTGTTGGTTGCCGGTGGTGAAAGAGGAGGTGTGAGCCAAAGTGGTGGAAGGGTGAAGGTTTCATGGTGGTTAACAAGGTTTGGGTGGTATGCTGAAACTCTTAACGACTACATATTGCACTTTAGAAAAATTAATCTCGTTTAACACTTTGATAGAAACAAACGTGATATCTTTTATCACTTTGATAGAAATGAACGTACAAAAAGGTCACCAATATATTATGTGGAATTTATTATTTATTTATTTATTTATTTATTTATTTATTGATGTTGTATTATTTCGAACAAATCATGGTTGTCGCTATATATTTTTGGTGTGGTTTGGTTGTATGGTTTATAGCATGCTCTTGTATCATATATTTATATTAATTATATTATTATTATTATTATTATTATTATTATTATTTTATATTTTATTTTATTTTATTTTATTTTATTTTATTTTATTTTAGACATACACTATTTGTGATGAGGAATTTGGTCGTTTCCTCTAAATCAAAACGACATGTTACACCAATTTTACAAAACCGTCTCCTCAACTATCGTTTAAACTGCAATTTTTTTAGGGGTATAATTAAATCAAAACGACATGTTACACCAATTTTACAAAACCGCCTCCTCAACTATCGTTTAAACTGCAATTTTTTCAGGAGTATAAACCGTTAAATTATTATTAAACTCCTCAACCATCGTTTAAAATATATACTATTTGTGATGAGGAATTTGGTCGTTTCCTCTAAATCAAAACGACATGTTACACCAATTTTACGAAACCGCCTCCTCAACTATCGTTTAAACTGCAATTTTTTCAGGGGTATAATTAAATCAAAACGACATGTTACACTAATTTTACAAAACCGCCTCCTCAACTATCGTTTAAACTGCAATTTTTTCAGGGGTATAAACTGTTAAATTATTATTAAACTCCTCAACTATCGTTTAAAATGCAATTTTTTCAGGGGTATAAACCGTCAAATTATTATTCTATTACAAAACTTTAACCAAACTTCACCAAAATTTTCACCGGTCCGTATCTTCCCGCTCGCCAACCATTAAATTTTTCCGGCACCACCGTTTACCTCGGAATAATTTTACGAACACAACGCAACTAACTATACGCGAAACGGCCATCTTTTTAAAAAACGCACACAACGCAACTAACTATACGCGAAACGGCCATCTTTTTAAAAAACGCTAAACACACCGACATCTAAAACAGGACTTAACACAGGGTCCGTTTTCGCCTATGTAAATACGTAACGCTACGTTAATTATGAATATGCAACCCGGAAAGTCCCGCCGCAACGCGCGGGCCGATCTGAATCTCGTTATATATAAGACTATTACTCACTATGAGCTGTAAAGTTTTGGTGTATATCTTCAACTAACAATAATTGTATTGGTTTTTAAGCAGTATATGTATATATGTATCTATATAAAGAAAGAGAGTGGGGGAAGAAACAAACACATAAAAAAATTAAATATAATATAATTACATCTCCTAATATAACGTGAATATACAGTAAGCCTATTATTTTGTTTTTAACTACCGACAATTTTAACGTACTACTATTTCGTACCCCGTTGATAATTAGTGGCGGATAAAAGTGTTCAGAAAAATCCCATATTTTTAAATTAACTATATTTATTTATTTTGGTCATTATGGTATAAAATTCAATCATTAATCTAATAAATAAAAATTACATCAATTGTCCCTCTCAATTTTGGGTAAAATATAAAAAGTGTTAAAATTTAATAACTAGATCCTAAATACATTTTTAGTAAGCCTAAAATTTATAGAACTCATTTTCGAAGCACCGTTTATTTTAAAATCACATAAATTCCCTTTTAACTCGTTTGCTAACAATTGAATGACAAACGAGCGTTTCCGTTGTTTACTAAATAACTTCGAAATTACTTATATATATAACATACTTTATATCTTCACTTTTATAATAAATTTTATTATATCTTATATTAATTTACATATTTATTTATAACAAATTGTATATAGTAGTTTATTAATATTCTTATGCATAATTATTTATATTTACTCATATATATATATATTTACAAATAATGGTTCGTGAATCGTCGGAGATAGTCAAAGTATAAATGAATCTATTTAAATAGTTCAACAATTTGTAGACTCAGTTTAATAGACTTTGCTTATCGAATCGAAATCATATAAAGATTAAGTTTAAATTTAGTCGGAAATTTTCGGGTCGTCACATTTAACATCTCATTTGATATAATAAACAATGGGTTAACAACATTTAACAAGATCGTTAACCTAAAGGTTTCAAAACAACATTTACATGTAACGACTAACGATGACTTAACGACTCAGTTAAAATGTATATACATGTAGTGTTTTAATATGTATTCATACACTTTTGAAAGACTTCAAGACACTTATCAAAATACTTCTACTTAACAAAAATGCTTACAATTACATCCTCGTTCAGTTTCATCAACAATTCTACTCGTATGCACCCGTATTCGTACTCGTACAATACACAGCTTTTAGATGTATGTACTATTGGTATATACACTCTAATGATCAGCTCTTAGCAGCCCATGTGAGTCACCTAACACATGTGGGAACCATCATTTGGCAACTAGCATGAAATATCTTATGAAATGACAAAAATATTAGTAATCATTCATGACTTATTTACATGTAAACAAAATTACACATCCTTTATATCTAATCCATATACCAACGACCAAAAACACCTACAAACACTTTCATTCTTCAATTTTCTTCATCTAATTGATCCCTCTTAACTTCTATCTTCAAGTTCTAAGTGTTCTTCATAAGTTCTATAAGTTTTAGTTTCATAAAATCAAGAATACTTCCAAGTTTGCTAGCTTACTTCCAATCTTGTAAAGTGATCATCCAACCTTAAGAAATCTTTCTTATTTACAGTAAGATATCTTTCTAATACAAGGTAATACTCATATTCAAACTTTGATTCAATTTCTATAACTATAACAATCTTATTTCGAGTGAAAATCTTACTTGAACTTGTTTTCGTGTCATGATTTTGCTTCAAGAACTTTCAAGCCATCCAAGGATCCTTTGAAGCTAGATCTATTTTTCTCATTTCTAGTAGGTTTATCCACAAAATCTGAGGTAGTAATGATGTTCATAACATCATTCGATTCATACATATAAAGCTATCTTATTCGAAGGTTTAAACTTGTAATCACTAGAACATAGTTTAGTTAATTCTAAACTTGTTCGCAAACAAAAGTTAATCCTTCTAAATTGACTTTTAAAATCAACTAAACACATGTTCTATATCTATATGATATGCTAACTTAATGATTTAAAACCTGAAAACACGAAAAACACCGTAAAACCGGATATACGCCGTCGTAGTAACACCGCGGGCTGTTTTGGGTTAGTTAATTAAAAACTATGATAAACTTTGATTTAAAAGTTGTTCTTCTGGGAAAATGATTTTTCTTATGAACATGAAACTATATCCAAAAATCATGGTTAAACTCAATGTGGAAGTATGTTTTTCAAAATGGTCATCTAGACGTCGTTCTTTCTACTGAAATGACTACCTTTAAAAAAATGACTTGTAACTTATATTTCTGACTATAAACCTATAATTTTTCTGTTTAGATTCATAAAATATAGTTCAATATGAAACCATAGCAATTTGATTCACTCAAAACGGATTTAAAACGAAAAAGTTATGGGTAAAACAAGATTGGATATTTTTTTAATTGTTGTAGCTACGGAAAATATTGTAACAAATCTATATTAATCATATCCTAGCTAACTTATATTGTATGATACATATATTCTAATATATTATGTAATCTTGGGATACCATAGACACGTATGCAAATGTTTTGACATATCATATTGACCCATCTATATATATTATTTGGAACAACCATAGACACTCTATATGCAGTAATGTTGGAGTTAGCTATACAGGGTTGAGGTTGATTCCAAAAATATATATACTTTGAGTTGTGATCTAGCCTGAGACGAGTATACACTGGGTCGTGGATTGGGTCAAGATAATATATATCAATTTATTTCTGTACATCTAACTATGGACAACTAGTTGTAGGTTACTAACGAGGACAGCTGACTTAATAAACTTAAAACATTAAAACGTATTAAAAATATTGTAAATATATTTTGAACATACTTTGATATATATGTACATATTTGTTATAGGTTCGTGAATCGACCAGTGACCAAGTCTTACTTCCCGAAGAAGTAAAAATCTGTGAAAGTGAGTTATAGTCCCACTTTTAAAATCTAATATTTTTGGGATGAGAACACATGCAGCTTTATAAATGTTTTACAAAATAGACACAAGTACATGAAACTACTTTCTATGGTTGAACGATCGAAGCCGAATATGCCCCTTTTACTTGGTAACCTAAGAATTAGTAAACCAGTCTACTAATTGACGCGAATCCTAAAGATAGATCTATTGGGCCCAACAAACCCCATCCGTTGCAGCGGATGCTTTAGTACTTCGATGTTATTTTATCATGTCCGATGGATGTCCCGGAATGATAGGGGATATTCTTATATGCATCTTGTTAATGTCGGTTATCAGGTGTTCACAGTATGAATGATTTTTATCTCTATGTATGGGATGTATTGAAATATGAAATCTTGTGGTCTATTATTATGATTTGATAAATATATAGGTTAAACCTATAACTCACCAACATTTTTGTTGACGTTTAAAGCATGTTTATTCTCAGGTGATTATTAAGAGCTTCCGCTGTTGCATACTAAAATAAGGTCAAGATTTGGAGTCCATGCTTGTATGATATTGTGTAAAAACTGCATTCAAGAAACTTATTTTTGATGTAATATATTCTTATTGTAAACCATTATGTAATGGTCGTGTGTAAATGGTATATTTTAGGTTATCATTATTTGATAATCTACGTAATGCTTTTTAAACCTTTATCGATAAAATAAATGTTATGTTTGTTTTAAAATGAATGCAGTCTTTGAAAAACGTCTCATATAGAGGTCAAAACGGAGCTTCGTGGTTGCCGGTGGTCTCGTTTTCCTTCTCCGCCGCCGGCCGGTTCGGGTTCCTCTTGCTCCATCTCCTTCCTTTGCTCTTGACTTCAGGTATTTCGTAGCTTAGGTTCGTGGTTTTGGACTTCACGGTTGGGGTTTCGTGGCTGTGGGTTTCGATAGTGGGTTCGTGGTTGTCCATTCGTGATTGTCGATTAGTGCTTGTCGATTCGTGATTGTCGGTTATGCGTATGAAATTTGAATATTGTCGGATGACCCAATTTTGGAGGTTTTGGATGGGTGGTTTCAAGTACTTCATATGTTGCAGGTGACCTCCGCGTCTTGGTCCTTTGTCGTGGGTAGTGTTTGATTCCTGCCTTCTTGATCGTTGAGTTTCTGATTCGTGGTGTGGTGCTCATTCTATTACGGGTTATTTCTTTGTTAATCATTTTGACATACTACAATATCACCACTCAATTTGATTATGTGATCGGATTCTGGTTTAGATTTTTGTGGGTTTCTTGGTGTGATTTTCGGGTCGGTCGTAGTCGATGTGCCCGCTTACATACTTTCAGTTGGGTGTTGCCCTGAAGTGATATTGTGATATGTTTTTGGTTAACAAGGTGGTTTCCTTCGATGGGATTGTTCGAGTTGTTTTTTGATTCGTTGATGATGTAAGTTTTTAGTTGAGCTCGTCGCGTTTAGATTGTGAGTTAGTCGTTTCGTGTTGAAGTCATTGCATTGTAGAAGGATAGGTGGAGGTCACGTGATATGTAATTCTCTTTTGTATTACTAGCATCTTGCTAGTTTTTATCATTATTAATATAATCTATTGCCTTTCAAAAAAAAAAAAAAACATCTATTCAAACAAATCGTAACGTTTGTATCATTTGTAATCCTTTAAATCTTTGGATCTATTAAATGTATATGTTTTTCGCCAAAAAATTGTAATTCGCTCACATTTAAAGGGTAAAATAGATATTTATCAAAGTTATTTTAAATGTAACAAAAATTCCTATGGATAATTTTATTGAGACAAAGATAGTAGTTTGTTTTGCGTTTTATAATAACAAGAGTGTTTTTTTTTTTGAAAAAAGCGTAATAATATTTAACAAAAATATGAAGATCAACAAATACAACTGATACACAAGGAATCCCAACAAATCCAAACATATGGCAAAAAATACAGAACTACACCAAACGATCAAACCAATATGGGGGAGCACAATAAGATAGGAAAGTAGAAAAATGTGAACACTACCAACAAAGGAAACATATGTAATATAAATATACTAAAAAGCACAAATAAACAACGGCAATGAAAGGGAGAACATTTGAAATGTCCCGTTCTTATTGATTAAAAACGTTCCATATTAATTGATTTCGTTGCGAGGTTTTGACCTCTATATGAGATTTTTTTCAAAGACTGCATTCATTTTTAAAACAAACCATAACCTTTATTTCATAAATAAAGGTTTAAAAAGCTTTACGTATATTATCAAATAATGATAATCTAAAATATCCTGTTTACACACGACCATTACATAATGGTTTACAATACAAATATGTTACATCGAAATCAGTTTCTTGAATGCAGTTTTTACACAATATCATACAAACATGGACTCCAAATCTTGTCCTTATTTTAGTATGCAACAGCGAAAGCTCTTAGTATTCACCTGAGAATAAACATGCTTTAAACATCAACAAAAATGTTGGTGAGTTATAGGTTTAACCTATATATATCAAATCGTAACAATGGACCACAAGATTTCATATTTCAATACACATCCCATACATAGAGATAAAAATCATTCATATGGTGAACACCTGGTAACCGACATTAACAAGATGCATATATAAGAATATCCCCATCATTCCGGGACACCCTTCGGATATGATATAAATTTCGAAGTACTAAAGCATCCGGTACTTTGGATGGGGTTTGTTAGGCCCAATAGATCTATCTTTAGGATTCGCGTCAATTAGGGTGTCTGTTCCCTAATTCTTAGATTACCAGACTTAATAAAAAGGGGCATATTCGATTTCGATAATTCAACCATAGAATGTAGTTTCACGTACTTGTGTCTATTTTGTAAATCATTTATAAAACCTGCATGTATTCTCATCCCAAAAATATTAGATTTTAAAAGTGGGACTATAACTCACTTTCACAGATTTTTACTTCGTCGGGAAGTAAGACTTGGCCACTGGTTGATTCACGAACCTATAATGTAACATCCTCAAGTGGGCCTAGATGTAAGATTACTAGATTGCCCTTAAGTTGGTGTTGCGTTATTATATGCTTTTATTTTTATTTAATGTTTATTATTAATTAATGATGAGGTTAGGACCAGTTTGTGACAAGGGTCACAGAACAGGTTTGTTTATTTAATTTGGACTTCGTTTGGTTTGCCAAATGATGTACGAAAGATATCAGATAACTGATAAATACCCGTGTGTCACTCAGTGTGGGAATTAAACCCAATTAAGTGACTAAGTGCTGGCTTCCCTTCTCATTTTCTAGAAAACTCCCAAACCCTCCCGTACCTTCATCTCTTTCACATACCAAACCCTAATTTCTAATCTTTGTTCTTGAGCTCAAATCATTTACATTTTCGTGTTCCTTATGATCTACTGATTCTATCAAGGTAAGAATCACAAGTTTTCATGATTTAATCTTCAAGAAAATTGGGTTTTTGTGATAGTTTTTACAAAGTGGGTAATTTGGGTCAAAAGAGTTGAATTTGATGTTGTTTGAGTCCAAATCTTGTGGGTTTATGTTTCTTGATGTATAGTGTCTTAGATTTGGTCAGTTTTGAGGTAAAAATCGAGCTCTAGAGCAAGAATTGGATGAATTTGGGTGAAACCCGTCACTTTGGCTTCAGCTTCTGCAGATGAACACGGTCGGCCGAGTGTCTCGAGACACTCGACCGACTGACTCGACCATCGACCGAGTGAGTGAGACCCACGGCCGAGTGTGTCTGTGAAAGACCATCGACCGAGTGACTTGTCAATCGGCCGAGTGTGTGTAGACAATCGGCCGACTGTCAGAGACAGTCGACCGAGTGTCTTGGGCAGTGGAAATTTTAACAAGTGTTGATTTCTAGCCGTTATGCTGCCCGTTTGTATTTTGAGATTTTGATGAAAATTTCAAAAGTGCATAAGTGTTAAACAGAAAAATTTTAGCGGACAGATTTTCTGACAAAATTTCTATTTTCGCGTTATTTGGAGTTAATGGATAGAAACTAACTTGTGTATATGTATTTCTCAGGAGAAAAGGAGAAAGAGAAGGTTCAGTGACTAGATAGCTGAAATCCTTCTCGTTTGCTGGTAATTGGTGAGTGGGACTAACTGTGGAATTTAGTATAGAGTAGCATGTTATATTATGACTGCCATGCTAGTTAGTTGTACTATTTGATACAGTTAGTCAGTATGCTTGATGACTGCATGTTAGTTGATGCTTGTCTGCTGGAGCCCAGTGCGTCCCTATTGTGTGGTAGCCTCGGTAGGAGAGATCAACCTGCGGGTTGGGTTCCTCTGTGGTAGCCTAGACAGCCGTGGTGTATATATGTGTGAATGACGCGTTCGTCGCGTGTGGATTATGTATATACATACGGTGGTGGAGGAACTTCTAGTAAGCCCCAGCCCGATCAATTGGTGGTTAATGGTTTGGCCGAGCCGCCAGAGTCTCTGTAGACGGCACTTGGGTGATGTTTGTGTGTTAGCTCTTTGTGACATGATTAGTATAACTGTTCTGTATACTATTGCCTGTGGTTAGTCGTACTCACTTAGCTTCGTGCTAATTCCCCTCCATCTCCTCCCTGCATGTTGTAGCTTTTGTAGATAATGCTTTTTGGGAGAAGACGGGGCATGATGCTGTTATGTTTGACAGGAGTCAACTCTGATGTTGTTTTGTATTGTTTAAACAGTGACTTTTTGTAAAACTGTCTTCTCCATCTTAACATGTAATTTGTAATGACACGTGACACTGGTCGTATTAATTAAGGTTAATGTTTATTTGGTAATTAATGAATTAATGCTTCCGCCACGTATTTTTATAAAAAAAAAAAAAATCAGCGGTGTCACATATAACAATATATACATATATATCAAAGTATGTTTAAAATATATTTACAGCACTTTTAATATATTTTGATGTTTTAAGTTTATTAAGTCAGCTGTCCTCGTTAGTAACCTACAACTAGTTGTCCATAGTTAGATGTACAGAAATAAATCGATAAATATTATCTTGAATCAATCCACGACCCAGTGTATATGTATCTCAGTATTGATCACAACTCAAACTATATATATTTTGGAATCAACCTCAACCCTGTATAGCTAACTCCAACATTCACATATAGAGTGTCTATGGTTGTTCCGAAATATATATAGATGTGTCGACATGATAGGTCGAAACATTGTATACGTGTCTATGGTATCTAAAGATTACATAATATACAATACAAGTTGATTAAGTTATGGTTGGAATAGATTTATTACCAATTTTCACGTAGCTAAAATGAGAAAAATTATCCAATCTTGTTTTACCCATAAATTCTTCGTTTTAAATCCGTTTTGAGTGAATCAAATTGCTATGGTTTCATATTGAACTATATTTTATGAATCTAAACAGAAAAAGTATAGGTTTATAGTCAGAAAAATAAGTTACAAGTCGTTTTTGTAAAGGTAGTTATTTCAGTCGAAAGAACGACGTCTAGATGACCATTTTAGAAAACATACTTCCACTTTGAGTTTAACCATAATTTTTGGATATAGTTTCATGTTCATAATAAAAATCATTTTCCCAGAATAACAACTTTTAAATCAAAGTTTATCATAGTTTTTAATTAACTAACCCAAAACAGCCCGCGGTGTTACTACGACGGCGTAAATTCGGTTTTACAGTGTTTTTCGTGTTTCCAGGTTTTAAATCATTAAGTTAGCATATCATATAGATATAGAACATGTATTTAGTTGATTTTAAAATTCAAGTTAGAAGGATTAACTTTTGTTTGCGAACAAGTTTAGAATTAACTAAACTATGTTCTAGTGATTACAAGTTTAAACCTTCGAATAAGATAGCTTTATATGTATGAATCGAATGATGTTATGAACATCATTACTACCTTAAGTTCCTTGGATAAACCTACTGGAAAAGAGAAAAATGGATCTAGCTTCAACGGATCCTTGGATGGCTCGAAGTTCTTGAAGCAGAATCATGACACGAAAACAAGTTCAAGTAAGATCATCACTTGAAATAAGATTGTTATCGTTATAGAAATTGAACCAAAGTTTGAATATGATTATTACCTTGTATTAGAATGATAACCTACTGTAAGAAACAAAGATTTGTTGAGGTTGGATGATCACCTTACAAGATTGGAAGTGAGCTAGCAAACTTGAAAGTATTCTTGATTTTATGTAACTAGAACTTGTAGAATTTATGAAGAACACTTAGAACTTGAAGATAGAACTTGAGAGAGATCAATTAGATGAAGAAAATTGAAGAATGAAAGTGTTTGTAGGTGTTTTTGGTCGTTGGTGTATGGATTAGATATAAAGGATATGTAATTTTGTTTTCATGTAAATAAGTCATGAATGATTACTCATATTTTTGTAATTTTATGAGATATTTCATGCTAGTTGCCAAATGATGGTTCCCACATGTGTTAGGTGACTCACATGGGCTGCTAAGAGCTGATCATTGGAGTGTATATACCAATAGTACATACATCTAAAAGCTGTGTATTGTACGAGTACGAATACGGGTGTATACGAGTAGAATTGTTGATGAAACTGAACGAGGATGTAATTGTAAGCATTTTTGTTAAGTAGAAGTATTTTGATAAGTGTCTTGAAGTCTTTCAAAAGTGTATGAATACATATTAAAACACTACATGTATATACATTTTAACTGAGTCGTTAAGTCATCGTTAGTCGTTACATGTAAATGTTGTTTTGAAACCTTTAGGTTAACGATCTTGTTGAATGTTGTTAATCCATTATTTATTATAACAAATGAGATGTTAAATTGTTATATTATCATGATATTATGATATATAATATATCTTAGTATGATATATATACAGTTAAATGTCGTTACAACGATAATCGTTACATATATGTCTCGTTTCGAAATCATTAAGTTAGTAGTCTTATTTTTACATATGTATTTCATTGTTAATACACTTAATAATATATTTACTTATCATTTAACATAATTAACCAAGTGTATCAATATCTTAATATGATTCATATGTACCTAGTAAGACGTTGTTATAACGATAATCGTTATATATATCGTTTTCGAGTTTCTTAAATTAATAGTCTCATTTTTATGTATATAACTCATTGTTAAAATACCTAATGAGATACATACTTATAATAAAATCATGTTAACTATATATATAACCATATATATGTCATCGTATAGTTTTTACAAGTTTTAACGTTCGTGAATCACCGGTCAACTTGGGTGGTCAATTGTCTATATGAAACCTATTTCAATTAATCAAGTCTTAACAAGTTTGATTGCTTAACATGTTGGAAACATTTAATCATGTAAATATCAATCTCAATTAATATATATAAACATGGAAAAGTTCGGGTCACTACAACATTGATACCGTAACAGAACAAACCAACATCGAAACATCTCGAGTTGTAACAAAAAGACCTCAAAACTTGTAAAAATGATAAACATCCCCCGGATCGAGACCCGATATCCGACATGGAGAGGTCACCAGATCCAAACCCATAGTGGCCACCATAAAGGTGAGAATTTGAAACACAACACGATGACGAAACACCCCACACCACACCATCAACTGAGCCACAACTGTCGCCACTGTCTCCTCAAGTCACCGTGAACCTCGAATAATCACCACCTGGTTCACCCTAACATCCACAGAAATCAACACCTCAAAACCACCATCAGTGGCCAGCACCAACTGGGTGGTGAACATCTAGCCGCCAATGAGCAGCGTGTCATAACCCAAACAGTTACAACCATCGGTAGACAATTAAGATCAACCCCTTTAATTGTCACATCACAATTAAAATCTTCTCTCCTTCATAAATACCAAATTTGACTTCACGTCACAGTCACTATAACGGATGGTCTAGCAAGGAAAAAGAAGAAGGGGGGGAAGGGGGGGGGGGGGGTTGATCTGGGGCGGACCTTTATGGAGACTAGACGGGGCACCCCCCCCAAGCTGGATTATTTTTTAAGATAAAATTTACACTTAAAATAAAATTTACTAAAAAAAATGTTTTTTTTTAGTGTTTGCCCACCTGTGAATGAAAAAATTAATGAATTTTTATACCCGCCCCATCTACGGTCGGGTTCAAGTTCCGCCACTGGAGGTGATCACGTGATATGTGTGTGGGGGCAGGTTCAAACGAGAACCACAAAAATGACGAGAACTGCGAGAACTTTTTAATTTAACAGTTTTTATGCATTTAAATGCATCAAATTACATGCAAGTGTTAATTAATGTTCATATCATTAACAAACATATGTTCATAACTACAAATTACATGTTAAATTGTTAATTACACGAAAGGTTCACATGTCCACAAACAAATATGCACATGTGAACGAGAAACTATATATTTAAGTATATACGTAAAAAAATAAGTTTTTCTCAAACTATTTTATGTTCATTTTTACTCTCCATCAACATTTATGGGTGATTCAATCTACTCACATGTGAAATCTTTGTAAATTAAAAGTTCTCGCAGTTCTCGCCTTTTTTGTGGTTCTCGTTTGAACTTTTGGCGTGTGAGTTGTTTTGACTTCCTGTAACAAGAGTGTTCTTTGTTTCACAATCATACGAGTTGGTTTAAGATTTGTGTTATATATCTTCTCAAATTTGTCACATGCAATCATAATGGAATGTCAATCGGATACATAGGTTTTGCTATACTTTATACTCTGTCTGTCCACTGTAATTAATTAGAGTGTAATTTCAGTATACGATCAGTAGAATGATATATAACAACCACAAAAAAAAAAAAATAAGACTCGTATCACTTGATGTGTATTTAAGTACATATATGTAACAGAAGCTAGGGTAGCATACTAGTTAACATGTTTGAGACAATACATGAATATTTTACTTGGATGCATCATGTATGTAGTCTAATTAATTACTGAATTATCCTGTGGTTACAACCGTTCTACACCCTTTAACTCATGATCTATGAGGTTTCAATATGAAACTTTTTGTGAAAATATAATAACCCCAACCGTTGGAGTGTATTGGGATATGGTTGTTTAAGACAATATTTATCCCAAGAAATTATTCATTGTTTATTAGAGTTGCAAACGTACATAATAATAATACAAATACTACAAATTGTAAAATAATAACTTAACATTAATACATGCATTAAACGAAGATTATATCGTTTTATTTTAACTAACATGTTTATGTTTATGTTTATCCCTTTCTTCGTTCGTGGTTACTGAAGTTGCATATAGATAATATTTGAGATACTTGAATTCATACGATAATGAATACTCCGTATATCGTGAGATCATCAGATATAATCAATCATCTTCGACGAGCAGCATTTTCTCTTTGAGCATTATAATAGACAGCAGCAACTGGTAATCCTAAACCATGTTCTTGACAGAAGCTACGAGTGTTAAAATGGTCTCTTGAAGCCGGTGGACACACCGATTTCCTCGTTTTTTGTTTAAACAGTAAGAACACGTATCGATGAATCCCTATCACTGGCTTTGGTGTCTCATAGCTCACAATCTCCCTTCCTGAAATTAATATATATATATATATATATATATATATATATATATATATATATATATATATATATATATATATATATATAATAAATAAAATAATGTAATCAAATAACTTGCATACTGCGCGACGTATTTGATTTATTAATGCATATGAAACGGCTAAAATCAAAATGATACGTACCAAACAAAGCATCCGTTGTACCAGGAATGTCTGTAACGATCCTGAAACATAAAATTTGGTCTCAAAGTTATGTTCATTTTCATGTAAAGGTATATGGTACTAATGTTTAATAGATAAATGATAACGATGGTGCTAATTGTCTTTAAAGCGTCGTGACATGTTTGTTAGATTTGTACTTAGATTATACTAACAAACAATATGAGTGCCGCCGCATATTGGATAAGGTATATAACTATGTCCGAACATTTTACTGGCGTTCATTAGGGCTGTCGTTTACAACACCTTATATTATATTTAATGATAATGTACCTACTATATAATCATATAATAACTATTAAACTGACCAGTGAAGATGTTCTCTTAGGTAAGGATCACTTGGGCCTGGAACATCAGGATCTGTCATGATCTTCAAGTTTAACAAAAAAAAAAAAGGTGTTAGCACACAGAAACATACGTAAACACAATGTATAAACCCGAGATGATCAAGAGAAAGTTATATTACAAGAGTATAAGCAGATCTCATGTCTTCACCTCCAATATCGACACGAGGTTTATAAGTGATTAAATTAGGCATGAGTTCATGGCCATTAGAGACTGTCTTATTGAGATTATAGGTTACACTCAACTTAACACTTGGTGTGAACATGTCCACCACTTCTCCAATAACTCTTCCTACTGCAAGTGGATCAATCATTGATCTTGACATGATGATATATAGATTTGAATAGAGTTGTATATATAGCTCCAGCTATGTGAAATTGTAGTAAATTGTTTGAGTTGTATTTGATATTGCATGCTAAAGAGTCCTTTTATAGAGAAGGTGAATTAATTATTTATAAAAAAAAAGTGTACAAATATGGAGGGCTCTAAAGGATTTAAGAGATTCAGAAGCATAAAGTGTTACCATATTTGGAAAGTTTTCTATAAGTACGTGTAAATTAAAAGAGATCCTATTCGAAGTTCTCTAATCAAACCATTCTTACCATATTTGGAAGTTCTTCATGTCTAAAGCTTATTGGTTACTCAAGAATATATTGTAAATCAAGAATAAAGGGTTTCCATTTGTCCATCTTGTTTCTTAGAATAATCATATAATGTTAAGAATGAGAACTTTTGTGCCTTTTAGAAACTAAAAATAGAAATAAAAAGCCTTTATTGAAGCCCGAAGATTGGTGTCCGTACGTATAAATAATGGATCTGAACTTTTCGATTAGGCTTTGCGTTTAAAGAAACGTATCGATCATTCTAGACATGCTGGAAATGTGTTTTTTAGATAGAGAATGTTCCCAACATTTTCCATCCATCATTAGTGCCAAATTCTGTTTATCTGGAGGCTGCTTTAAATTAAACCTCAATATAATATACAATGACAATGACAATTTGGCAGCACAAAAGTTTGGGCATAACTTTTAATGTGGTGCATTATTAACAGACAGTAGAACTAATGACACACATGAAACACAGTTGAAGCATATAACAGAATAGAAATCCCAAATACAGTGTACCTGAAATTAAACATGAGTCTGCAGTTGATCAATAAATGCAGGTGATATCAGTTTTCTAAAGCCCTAAGAGGCTAAATCGTCATAAGTTCTGCAAGGTAAAGAACTTGAAATAACTAGCCGAACTTACTTCTTCAAACATATGAAACAAACGGATAAGGTTTTCATAGTTACCAAGAGGGCAAGAGGCGGAGTATTTTACTCAGATGTACGGTTATCTCGTGACCATTTCCCTTTTCACCTCAAGATATGCTTATGTTGAGACTCATACTTTCAAATTTGGGCCAACTGAGTCAAGCTTTAGGGTCAATTGGATCTTGAGGGAAATTAGGCACAACAATGTAAATCAAAAATTTAAAAAAAAGGTCCAATGGGTTTCCCTCCACCCTATTAGGTCCTATACCATATTTGAAGGAACATGTCCAATGGGTATCAATTACTAAAGCTCAATAAATAGATATAGGTCTAATGGTTCTTGTGAATGGGTCAAATGGGTCGAGCATAATAAGTTCTATTCGTTAAACATTTATGAAAGAAATCATGATTATATCATTTAATATGTACGGAGTATTTAATATTTTCTTATTTATATAAACCGTAAATATAAACATAAAATGTCATCATAAATGTAAAAGTTGAATGACTTGTTTATGACCCATGACTTGTTTCGACCCATTATCCAAGCCGACCCAACCCGATCCATTTGCACCCGTTTAAAAATCTGCTCTACTTGACCCTTGAAATATTTCAATCCAAAAACGTTTTGACCCGTTACCCAAACCGACCCAACCTGACCCGTTTGCGAAGTATAGATATGCTATATGCTACTAGTGAGATTTGAATATGAAAAATCTTGTAAATATATCACCGGTCTAGCCTATCTTGGATTCTTGGGATTACTTCTTCAAACATATGAATAAGATCTATCAAGGATAATGGTATTCCTACTAATTTATAATATTGACATCAGCTCCTACAAATAAGTTACAAGCTTTTTGATCCACTTTCACTCATTAGTATACAAAATCTTTCTTATGTTGTTTATTGTGCATTTGTGCTTTTATGCAATTCAAACATTCAGTTTGCGAGTCCTAGCAGCTCGCCTTATACACTCAAATCAAACACAAAGTTAACACATACTCCATGATACAAGTACTTGACTTGACCCAATAACCACATTTTAACAGACCATGTGATAGCTGAGTGATATATAATCGCAAAACCAATTGGTTATAAACAAACTTACAAGCAGATATCACAAGTACAGTATAACAGGTGAGATGTTTCGTTGATAAAATCACAACAAGGCTAGGATGTAAAAAAAAAAAAAAAAAATCTCAATGAATACAAGCAAAATAAAGCGTTGTAAATATAATAATAGGCGGAATCCTTTAACAACAAATTAAAAAATTTATATCACTCTAGAACAAGATTGGCGAGGTCAATAATACATGCAATATTTATTAGAACATCAAAGCAGAACAACATCCAAAGTTTAGTTTTAACTATTAACACTAATAAAAACTTAAAGAGTTATCATAAGATAAGATCGAATTACACTTCTGGTGAACATTATCACATGCGAACCTTTGTAGTAGATTCTTCTTATTTATTCACAAAAGTCAAGTTTGTCTTTCAACAATGGTTCGTAGTGCACTTGCTTTCTCCTTCACGGTCAATTGTGGTTCTGCAACAACGAATATGTTATATGCTTCTTCAATTATTACCTATACAAAAATTGATACCGAAGCATCCAAAATCAAATAGATATGTTCCTTTCAATCACTAAAATAGAGATACATTTTTTTTAACACTAATATTCAACCCCATAACATTCTAAGTCCCCGGTTGGTGTGGGGAGGGTCGGTTTTACCCTTTTTTTTTCTCCTAACATTCTAAGTCTAGACTTCAACGCACAATCTGTAGAAGAACACTTACAGTTTTAAGTCATCAGTATCTTCTACATGGACCAAATGTAACAAGAGAATACTTAAAAAATCATATCATGCTTCAATCATCATCAAATTCTATAAAATTGAGCAAATATATTTAATTTAAATACAAACTTACTAGAAATAAGAGCCTTAGGTCTGGTCTTGAACAAAATACGTTGACAAATGATGCCGATAACTTCCAATTCTACCCTTGATGACTTACAATCAACACCATCATCATCATTTTGGTCTATTTCCATATCAGATTCTATAACTTTTTTCTTCTTCAATACCAGCAATGGTTTCTTCAAAGGGATCTTTGACCCGGTCAATTCATGATAACCAACAGTGAAAGTATAATTTTCCTAACCAATTAAAAACAAATTTCAGATTTTAATATAAAATTGAAATAAATACGAAATTACAAGTGTGCTTCTTAATTTACCTGAGAAGAAGGGCGGCAAAGAACACCGATTTGAAGATTCTGTAAACGATCTTGAAAAGCTGATTGTACTTCAACTACACCTTGTACTTCGATGATTGCCCATTCAGGGCAGTTTGATTCGCCACAGCTACACTTCAATTTTATTTCCATTTCGAATCTGATCTGTTATTAGTGTTTGAATTAAGAAATGAGGGTTAGGGTTTTGGAGTGTGTTGTACTTGTATGAATTTGGGGATTCAATTTGGCGGGGAAACTTTGGAAATAAAAAAGAGGAAAATGGAACTTTTTTCAATTTCTAATTTTTAGAAAAGTCTTGATCCAGAAATATGAACAACAAACACAAATTCACAACCCGAACTCGCAAATTAGAAAAAAGTACTCCGTAATTTGAAAACGACAACCCTAAAGTAAAATAGTTAAAGTCAAAAATAAGCTACAAACTTACACAAGTGTACCGATGTCGCCCACAAACTCATTTCTGTTCTACTGTCGCCTACAAACTTTGAAAAAATGTGCTAATATCAACATTTTGGCGTTTTGACATGTTACATACTAATTTTGACCTGATAAATTTTTTTTTTTTAATAATTAAGATCCAATCCACGAACGACACGTGTTAATTTTAACCAGTTTAGCCGGTAGCAAGTCATTTTTGTTTACATTGGTACACTTTTTGAAAGTTTTTGTTTACATTGGTATACTTTTTGAAAGTTTGTAGGCGACAGTACGACGGAAATGGATTTGTGGGCGACATCGGTACATTTGTGTAAGTTTGTAGCCTATTTTTGACTTTAACCCTAAAATATATTAATAACTTGTACACGTCAGTCACGTTTGACTTTAATATAGTGACATTTAAATTGTACAAGTTTATATGCACTTTAATGACAGTCCTTAAAATTGTCGTTATCATTTTTCAATTAAAAATTTACGAGTTTTCTAAATAACACTAGGTCAAAGACCCTTTTTGTAGTGACCCGAACTTTTCCATGTTTATATATATTAATTGAGATTGATATTTACATGATTAAATGTTTCCAACATGTTAAGCAATCAAACTTGTTAAGACTTGATTAATTGAAATATGTTTCATATAGACAATTGACCACCCAAGTTGACCGGCGATTCACGAACGTTAAAACTTGTAAAAACGACATGACGATATATATATATGGATATACATATGGTTAACATGAGATTATGATAAGTAAGTATCTCCATAAGTATATTAACAATGAGTTATATACATATAAACAAGACTACTAACTTAAGGATTTCGAAACGAGACATATATGTAACGATTATCGTTGTAACGACATTTAAATGTATATATATCATATTAAGATATATTAATATATCATAATATCATGATAATATAATAATTTAACATCTCATTAGATATAATAAACAATGGGTTAACAACATTAATTGAGATCGTTAACTTAAAGGTTTCAAAACAACACTTACATGTAACGACTAACGATGACTTAACGACTCAGTTAAAATGTATATACATGTAGTGTATTTAGATGTATTAAAATACTTTTGGAAGACTTCAAGACATATATCAAAACACTCATACTTAACGAAAATGGTTACAGTTACTTTTTCATTCTTTTCTTTCATCAAGAATTCTAGTCGTATTCTTACCCGTATTATACACAGCTTCAAAACGTACTTACTATGAGTATATACCAATAGGAACTAGCATGGGATTCCACTCTTGATTATGTCATGTATGACTAATCAATTTTAACTTCTACCATGAGCTAGTCAACTAACTAGAACTCCTTTTAACCCCACTCACCACTCACCAATTACCACTCATCATTCACTCCATTTCACTTCCAATTCTCTTTCTAATTCTCTCTCAACACACACACACTATTATGAACGTATTTTTCCAGTAGTTAATCATCATCTTCATCAAAAATCACTTCAAGAATCAAGCTATAATCATCATAGGAAGAACACTTCAAGAACACTTCAAAAATCCCTTCAAGTTTACTAATTTACTTCCAAGCTTTCTAATCCATTCCAAGTAATCATCTAAGATCAAGAAACCTTTGTTATATATAGTAGGTTATCTTTCTTATTCAAGGTAATATTCATATTCAAACTTTGATTCAATTTCTATAACTATAAACTATCTTAATTCGAGTAAAAATCTTACTTGAACTTGTTTTTGTGTCATGATCCTACTTCAAGAACTTTCAAGCCATCCAAGATCCTTTG
Organism: Rutidosis leptorrhynchoides; assembly: GCF_046630445.1. Lineage (NCBI taxonomy): Eukaryota > Viridiplantae > Streptophyta > Magnoliopsida > Asterales > Asteraceae > Rutidosis > Rutidosis leptorrhynchoides. The sequence goes on along the minus strand of NC_092336.1, from coordinate 89,002,566 downwards.
AAGCTAGATCATTTCTTGTCACTTCCAGTAGGTTTACCTACTAAACTTGAGGTAGTAATGATGTTCATAACATCATTCGATTCATATATATATAACTATCTTATTCGAAGGTTTAAACTCGTAATCACTAGAACATAGTTTAGTTAATTCTAAACTTGTTCGCAAACAAAAGTTAATCCTTCTAACTTGACTTTTAAAATTAACTACACACATGTTATATATCTATATGATATGCTAACTTAATGATTTAAAACCTGGAAACACGAAAAACACCGTAAAATCGGATTTACGCCGTCGTAGTAACACCGCGGGCTGTTTTGGGTTAGTTAATTAAAAACTATGATAAACTTTGATTTAAAAGTTGTTATTCTGAGAAAATTATTTTTATTATGAACATGAAACTATATCCAAAAATTATGGTTAAACTCAAAGTGGAAGTATGTTTTCTAAAATGGTCATCTAGACGTCGTTCTTTCGACTGAAATGACTACCTTTACAAAAACGACTTGTAACTTATTTTTCCGACTATAAACCTATTCTTTTTCTGTTTAGATTCATAAAATAGAGTTCAATATGAAACCATAGCAATTTGATTCACTCAAAACGGATTTAAAATGAAGAAGTTATGGGTAAAACAAGATTTGATAATTTTTCTCATTTTAGCTACGTGAAAATTGGTAACAAATCTATTCCAACCATAACTTAATCAACTTGTATTGTATATTATGTAATCTTGAGATACCATAGACACGTATACAATGTTTCGACCTATCATGTCGACACATCTATATATATTTCGGAACAACCATAGACACTCTATATGTGAATGTTGGAGTTAGCTATACATGGTTGAGGTTGATTCCAAAATATATATAGTTTGAGTTGTGATCAATACTGAGATACGTATACACTGGGTCGTGGATTGATTCAAGATAATAGTTATCGATTTATTTCTATTCATCTAACTGTGGACAACTAGTTGTAGGTTACTAACGAGGACAGCTGACTTAATAAACTTAAAACATCAAAATATATTAAAAGTGTTGTAAATATATTTTGAACATACTTTGACATATATGTATATATTGTTATAGGTTCGTGAATCAACCAGTGGCCAAGTCTTACTTCCCGACGAAGTAAAAATCTGTGAAAGTGAGTTATAGTCCTACTTTTAAAATCTAATATTTTTGGGATGAGAATACATGCAGGTTTTATAAATGATTTACAAAATAGACACAAGTACGTGAAACTACATTCTATGGTTGAATTAACGAAATCGAATATGCCCCTTTTTATTAAGTCTGGTAATCTAAGAATTAGGGAACAGACACCCTAATTGACGCCAATCCTAAAGATAGATCTATTGGGCCTAACAAACCCCATCCAAAGTACCGGATGCTTTAGTACTTCGAAATTTATATCATATCCGAAGGGTGTCCCGGAATGATGGGGATATTCTTATATATATGCATCTTGTTAATGTCGGTTACCAGGTGTTCACCATATGAATGATTTTTATCTCTATGTATGGGATGTGTATTGAAATATGAAATCTTGTGGTCTATTGTTACGATTTGATATATATAGGTTAAACCTATAACTCACCAACATTTTTGTTGACGTTTAAAGCATGTTTATTCTCAGGTGAATACTAAGAGCTTCCGCTGTTGCATACTAAAATAAGGACAAGATTTGGAGTCCATGTTTGTATGATATTGTGTAAAAACTGCATTCAAGAAACTGATTTCGATGTAACATATTTGTATTGTAAACCATTATGTAATGGTCGTGTGTAAACAGGATATTTTAGATTATCATTATTTGATAATCTACGTAAAGCTTTTTAAACCTTTATTTATGAAATAAAGGTTATGGTTTGTTTTAAAAATGAATGCAGTCTTTGAAAAACGTCTCATATAGAGGTCAAAACCTCGCAACGAAATCAATTAATATGGAACGTTTTTAATCAATAAGAACGGGACATTTCACCTTTGAAAAGATCCCAGAATATTTACAACTTCATTTTCACAAAATAAATCAAATTGTAATCGTCTAACGATATTGAGTTGACCTTTAAACTATGAGATTGTGAGTTTCAGTAAGTATATATTTTGAGAAGGTGTGATGTGGTCCAGCGGTTGGTGGTCTGCCTCCTTTATGAGAGGTCAGGAGTTCAACCCCCGTTGGCTACATATTAATTTCATCTCTGCCATTAAGTATCCACCCATGACACCTTTCCCATATCGTTTGGGGGTAAAGGGGATGAGGTTTTAGTTGGTCGTGCCCTTAGATCGGTTTCAAGGTTTCCTCCCGGGCAACGATGGGGCTGGATTATTATCGCTTCATCGGCATAGTCGAAACAGGAGATGATCGCAACGGGTGGTTTAGTCCCCCTCGGGTGATCCCAGTCACTGTCCAAAAAAAAAAAAGTAAGTATATATTTTGAAAAATGTATAAACATATAGTTAGGCGTGTCAAATATAACAAATATGTGCTAACAAAGTGGGAAAGTTGGTTGCCGGTGATTAACAAATTTGAGAAGAGACTTTCGGATTGGAAGGCTCGTTCGATGTCATTTGGGGGTCGGTTAACACTTGTAAAGTCGGTGCTAAATAGTCTTCCGTTGTATTTCTTCTCGCTCTTCCGTGCCCCGCCATGTGTGCTAAAAAAGCTTGAGAGTGTAAGACGTACATTTTTTTGGGGCGGGTCGGGGTGTGACTCTAAAATTGCTTGGGTTAAATGGGATGATGTGCTCTTGCCATACGGGTCTGGGGGGTTAAATTTGGGTTCCCTAAAAAGCAAAAATCTAGCTTTGATCGGCAAGTGGTGGTGGAGGTTTAAATCCGAACCCAACGCTTTGTGGGTCAAAGTTATTTCGAGCATTTATGGCTCGTCGGGTGGTTTGGATTCGTTTAATTTCAAAAGTTCTCTCACTTTTAATTCTACTTGGTCAAATGTTATCAAAACAGGTGGTCACATAGATAATTCGGGTGTCTTCTTCTCCAACTCGTTTGCTAAAAAGATTGGAGATGGAGGCAACACGTCCTTTTGGTGCGAGGCATGGGCAAGCCCTGTTCCATTCGAGAAGACCTTCAGCAGACTGTTTCGGTTGGACAGAAATCGAAGGGCACGGGTCAAAGACAGGATACAGTGGGACGGAAATACCGCAGCAAGTACATGGGACTGGATTCGCGAGCCGACGGGTCGAACGTTCACTGAGTTACAGCAGCTCAGCGCGTTAGTCTCGTCCATATCCATGGATACATCGAAATCAGACTCTTGGAAGTGGGGGTTATCGAGCAACGGTCTCTTTACTACAAAAAAACTTTCTAAACTTATCGACTTGAAGGTTTTTCCCCAGGTACTAACTGTGTCGAAACTCTCCGTAATAACTTTGTTCCAAAAAAGGTGGAAGTGTTCATAAGGAGGGCGAGAAAAAAGAGGTTACCGGCGTTGTTCGAATTAGATAAACGTGGTGTTGATTTGAATAGTGTCCGTTGTCAACTCTGCGACGATGATATTGAATCGGTTGAGCATGCGTTAGTCTTTTGCAAACATGTAATAGAGATTTGGGGAAAAGTTTTCGATTGGTGGGGTGTTAACTTATTATCCTCGATTAGCATCAATGAGTTATTTCAAGGTTCACCTAATATTGTGATGTCGGAATTTGGTACCAAAGTGTGGCAAGCGATTACTTGGACGTCCGGATATCTCATATGGCATAATCGAAACCAAAAAATCTTCAATAATAAAAGTTGGAATCCTCCGATTGCGCTATGTGAGATACAATTAAAATCGTTAGAATGGGTCGCTAAGAGATGTAGAGAAAAAAAGATCGATTGGCACAATTGGATTCACAATCCACATACTTTCCTAGTTTAGTTAATGTTTACTTAACATCTTGTTAGTTAACTTGTGTGAATTATGTATGTAATTGCGAGGCCATCGATTGTATCGAGTTGTAAACATCTTGAGTTTTTTAATAAGATTGCTGCTTTTCAAACAAAAAAAAAAAATATAACAAATAGGATAAATCGTGATGGCAGAGAATGATTGGAAATAAATGTTGAACTCGATTCAAAATGTTGCGAGTGAGGATTGAACTCGAGTCGCATTTGGAGACCCAAGTATCCAATCACCAAACCAGGCTTTAATGTTATGCATTAACATAATGTTATCACTAACTTGTAATTGCATATATGCGTTTACACTTCACCGACTTTTGTTAACAAGAGAATGAGTGATGTTACAAAATCTATAAACATGGGGTGTAATGATCAATTATGCAATTTCAATATGAAGGGAATATAAATAGGATGAGAAGACCAAGATGAATGTGGCGTTCTTATCTAACTAGACTCGATGTAGTACTTGCATTATAATAGGGCTAGACTCTTTGTACGAGCTGCATAGTTACTTGCAAAATTCTAGGTACTTGATAAACTCCGAGAGTTACAAACCAAATTTCTTAATAAATGCATAAATAAAAAGATGAATAAAACACCTCAATAGTTTTTTTTTTCTTTTTTCTTTATTTAATTGAATATAATCAAGTTAAACAGACTCAACTAGTCTAAGTTGTCACATGTAGACTTACTATGTTGATATTTAAGTTCAATGCAAGCTTTTATATCTCAAATCTCAAATCATCATAAAAAGGTTACAAGATGATTTCTATCAGTCAACTTTCTCTTAGGAATGCCACACCGAAATGATACATAACAAGCGAAAGGTTGATGTTGCTGCTATCCAGTAATGCCTTATCTAGTACAGAACTATGGTCGTGTTCTAGTTTTTGTTTTTAAGGCCAAGAATGAGGATGCATAGCATAGATGTCAGAACACAACCACAATATGATCAACCACCACTCACCATCAGTTGCTTACATTATTTAAAAAGGCAAAACACTAGGTTTTAATATAAATATAAACTCCACATTATGAAGTATCATGAAATAAGTAGGTTTATCTTAGTCATTCATTGATTGATTAATACATGATTATAGGAGTTATAACTTGTCATAAAGATATAATATTCAGATCACAGGCACCCAAACAAACCCTACTCGGTGACCATCAAACCTCTACTCATCCTTACTGACTTCCGCTGTAGTTGAAGTTTCTTCTTTTTCCTCTTTAGCTTCGGTGGGCTCTTTAGCTTGTGTGGGCTCTGAGACATGAGCAGTAGTCGTTAATGGTTCTGCAGCAGTTGGCTCGGCAGGTTCAGGTGCAGTTGATGGTTCTGCAGCAGTTGGCTCGACAGGTTCAGGTGCAGTTGATGCCTCAGGTGCACCTTCGGGCTTCTTGATGGTTCCCACCTTAACATACTTGCTCATGAACTTGTATTCCCAATCTTGCAATGCATCGAGCTCAAAAGCACCAAGACCTGAAATATCACCGGTTAAATCTTTCTCTTCAAATGACATTTTTGCAAGAGCTCTGCTAGCATCCTTTCCTGCAAACAACGCATATGGCCCACCTGGCCCGTAGAACATCCTGAAATATTTTCCAATTCATACCACATTAGCGAACCAATGAACAACATCGACGTACACTGATTTGAGAAACAAATATTTTAAGTTGTGAAAATGAGTTGCATTGACCTCCAAGCACTTTCATGTATCATTTTAACTTTTTTATAAATAGATACTAAAAGCACTAAACATAATTGCAGTAACAATATAACATACAAATAGATAAAATGGCAAGTTGTACAATAATCGAGTGTCATTTATACATGTGCATGTCAATGCAAATAGAAACAGGATAAGGTAAAGATTAGAGATGAAATGGTAAAAAGATGACATGTATTACCCAAATTGAAGATACAAATAATGCACAAAATTTAGGTAGGGTAGGCAAATCATGAAGATTGTAAGTTTGTCACAAAAACACAGGTTAGGTAAATTTCTATTCCATACGCGTGATCCAAAAACACGGTAGGTAAGAAGTAACTGTCGTTTTTGAGTGCATACAAACACATAAACATGTATGCCAAGATTATCCGCCCAATAATCTGGTCATTCTTAAAAACTTGAACTCGCTACTCAATTCATACAACTCACTAAGCCAGGGAAGATGGAAACCTGAAAATTATCACACGATAATTCTAGAATTTAAGAAGCTAATATAGCACTAGTATATCTTCATTCTCCAACTACTCGTGTAGGTGGCTAATTACCTCGATAAATAGCTACCAAACAAGCTAAAACCCAATGAAGCTAAACAACCAAAATCAGCAGCAATCAATGGATTTCAAAACAGTTGTGCACTTGTGCTATATTATATGAACAAAATAACCTAATAAAACTAATTTTCACTTCACAAAAAAAATCTGTAAATAAACATCATGATTCATGACAATTAATTGAATTTCCTATTCCTATTATCTCTTAAAATTAACTTTTTAGATTCATATTTCAATTTTTTATTATTTTTTTTTTTTTACAAATCTCAAATTCGGAGTGATCTACACCTGCTATCCATAACATATCTTGTAACTCAAGCTAATTTAATAAAGTTTTGCTGTATCACAATCACATATATACAAATCAAAAAGGAGAATATTATTTTCCTTCCTTTTTTTCCCCCAAAAGGTGAAGCATAAAAAAAGAAAAAGTAATAAGAAAAAGCTAATAATATTATAAACCTCTAGAAATCAACAATATATACTGTAAAAGTAATAAGAAAAAGTCAAACAAGGTCAAAATAGTATACCTGCTCTGTGAGACATCATAGATCTGACCTTTGATGGCCATAAGAAGCGGTTTTCCGGAATCGTTGCCGTCGTATGCTTTCAATTCCTCTTCGGAAATCTCGCCGAGTTGAACCGGCGGTGGAAGCGGTTGAACATCTTCTTCGAAAGACCGTGGCCGGTGTTGTGGAGTGTTATCGGATCCGAATAAAACGGAGACGACATAATAGACGGCGATACCGGCGGCGATGACGGTGAAGAAGGTGTTTGGAGAGAGTCCGGTGTATGCGGTTATGGCTTCTTTTAGGGTCTCTAGTAATTCAACAGCCATGACTTGATTCACGAGTTGTGTGTATGTGTGTGTGTGATAAAGATCTACTTGTGTGTGCCTATTTAGCATTCATGCTTACCGAGTTTTTGTCTTTTACCAATAAGACTTTATTAGTAGGTGAAAATATGGTGTATATGTTTATTCTTAGAATATTTTTATAAAAATTCAAATAAGTGAGGCGATTTTTTTGAAAATGCAAACATTTGTTATTGATGTATAAAAAAATAAAAAATATAACAGAAAAGTCACACCTTCAAACATATTCAATCCAACCAAACACCACAAAAATACTTGATAAAAAAAATGAACGCCTTAATAATTGACTAATTTCTCAAGCAAAATACCGCAAAATTCAATAAATGTGAAATACAAATGAGGGGTGATCTAATACTTGAAATCTCAAATCGTCAACTGCACAAATCTAAAGTTTAAAGCCAAAGTCCTCTAGGAGTCATGAAAGATCGTCAACATCAATATAATTCTCATTCGAGTTTTTCATCAGATCAAAGAGAACGACAACTATTTCATACCAAGTATGCTCGGCATTAAATCTTTTGCATTTTAAATATATTTTTTTCTATACGTAATTAATAAAGAGGTGTTTTATTAAGGGCCTCGGTTTTTGCTTCATATGACAAAAACGAACCATTGAGTTGGACCATTCAATGGAACACAAGATACATCAATACAATTTATGGGTCAAGATTTTTGTCAATTTTGTGTCTATTGAATCACAATTGGACTTCACACTAGCCCCAACATATTGATCAATTTTTTCAATATCACCATCATAATCACAAGATGTCCAATGAAGCTTAGTCCATCACAAGTTCTACTAAGACCCTTTGGCCATTAATTTGAATTTCATATAAAAAAACCACCATAATATCTAGAGCATGGAGGACATTAGTTTCTTCGATAACCTCAAGATTAGAATCACGTACATTTTTTATATGTTAATGTTTTTAAGAACCCGTGGTGTATACATTAGAAACATCATATACAAAGTTGAGGCTCAAGAAAGTGACTCAAGAATTAACGCGAACACGCCCTTGATCTCCCTTGACTTTTGGTCTGTCGGCACCATCACTAGTCCGAATTTTTGTCACTGAACTATGAATATGATTCACATCCACCACAGGAATTCCACCTTCCGGTGGACTGATATCATGTGATCGAAACATTCATTTTTTGATAACAATGAGACACATAATATTAAGAATCACTAGTGTTACTTAAAGAAGCTTATAATCGAACACTGGACCGAATGAGGCTGAAATAGGGGCATAATCAACGGGCATGAAATCATGACAAATGTACTCATCCACCATCAATGTTTCGTTATAACATATTTTGTAATCACTAGTCATACCATTGTTGTCATTAACTTCTGAAGACGAGTTATTTTTTTTAACGGCGATTTTTTGGCATCAGTAGATCATTTATTTCAACGACCCTCATCATTTGTACGTATCACACACGCTCGAGCGGAAACCCGAACCCGATCGAAGGTACGCGTGAAAACATTCATTCGGGTAGTGTTCCTGGATAGAGGTCCTTGAACGAATTCAGTCAATCTTCCCTATAGGGTCAATATATACCATCATTATTGGTGTTCAATTGTTTTAAAGAAAATCATGTCATTCCTAAGGATCTACCCATGACCTCTCACATTCTCATGACGCAAAGTACATAAGGAGAACCGTTGGATTCTGGACACAAGTTCTGAAGAAGAGTTATTAGTTTCAAATAAAGACCAAGTGTACTGATCTTTAATATAGCTAAAAGTAAAATTATCATTACGAACCGACTCGGTAATATTAAACATCAACGTATTACTATCCACCTTTACCCGACCCGAAGGGGATTTTAATTTCATTAATAAAAGTGAATATAATCATAAAAGATACAATGTGGTATTTTACTATTGTTTGATGTTTATATATAATATAATTATAATTTAATTTAGTACTCATTTTAATAGCATTATAGAAACAAAAATTGAAATAGGCGAATGGTGAATGGGAATGCTAACAATGGTGCCGGCGAGAAAACCCAATAACGCGAGAGTTATTAACTAATGGGGATCCTCGTTTACCCGTGGGAAAATCCGATAACCCGACAGTTACTAAGTAAATGGGGACTTGATGGGTATGAGTCCGAGTTTGGGACATGGTTTCTTAATCGGGTTCGAGTCTGACATTACTTAGATTCGACCCAAACCCGGCCCGGTGCCATACTGACTGACCGTGAACCTTGATGAAGTTGCTAACCGATTCGACAACTAATCCTGGTTGATTCACACATTTAAACGAATAACTTTTACCGCTTGTAATAACATCCACGAACCCCCTCCCATTTGAATTGCCGACTATCACTTCCCGAGCGAAATCGATTTACATAAAATCTATATTAATTACTATCATAATCTGCATAAAATTATATGCACTTTAACTGAACACACAGTTGCATAGTAAAAAAAAAAAAAAAAAAAAAAAAAAAAAAAAAAATTCAAAATAAAACTCATTTTGCTGGTACTAATATGAAATATCCCCCACCCAAACATTAAGGCACCAACTGCAAAACCGATTTACACTTGTTAGTTAAATAATCGAAATAGTTGGCCGGAGAAAATGGGCGGAGGAGGTGAACATCACGGCGACGGTCATGGAGGTGATTTCAGGACCAAGGTTTGGACCATGAGTGGTGGTCCCAACTGTCGCCCTCTACACTGGAAACGCAACACCGCTATCGCCATGGCTGGTATCTTCCTCGTTTGCATCCCAATCGCGATGACATCCGCCAAGCTTGAGGTCTCTTTATTCTATTTTATTTTATTTAATTTACAGATCATCTATTTCGTTACTCTCAAAGTTCGATAATCATTTCGGTTGTTACAATTTGTGAGATCTGGATTAGAACATAGTTTAGGGTTTGAATCGATATTTTAGGGTTTCAACTCACACGTGCTATAATCATTTCAATTCTGGTGCATTTTGTGTTTGGTATGGGTTATAGTAATTCAAACTGTGAAGAATGAGGTAGGAAGTGGCTGTGAAGTATGAAATAATAATCGTTTTGATATATGCAATTATACGATTTCGAACTCACTATCGAAATAAATGTGATACTACAGTACTATCTATCCAATTTAATTGATCGTTTAATCTAGGTTAGTTCACGTATGCAGTATGCTAGGATTGGATCTGTGTATGGGTAATGTAGACATGCTACTTGTTTAAAGTATGAGTGGTTTAAGTTGCAGTGCTTCACAACTAAAGGAAACTTTTTGCAATCCATAAAGATCATAGATTTGGTATTATTTCCATCATCGAACGTACTTGAGCACTATAATGAAATGACTTGTTTTTTATAGTTGTGTGTACTGTAGACAGCTTCTTACGTGCTCGAATCGTTGGTCAGTGCCTCAGTGGCCACTAACTTTAGGTTATGAACAGATCTTAGCCAAATATGCGGTTTTCTGTTTATATGTCTTAGAAGCCCAGGAAACGAGCATCTTTACTGTTGTTGAACCTTAATAATGCTAGCATATATTGACCTATAGAAGTTGCATCATCCATTCATCTAATCTGTAATTTATTTACATACTCTAAATCTGTTTGTAATTTATTTGCATTGCAGCAACGACCACATATGCCTGTTCACCCTGTTCCGTCACAGATGTGGTGCAAGAATTTCGGGAAGAAAGAGTATTGAGTTGCGTTAGTTTTATCATCGGAACAATACAAGACTATGTTGGTTAAAATATGCTTGCCTTTTTATGAACATGATCGGGGTTATGCTGATTTATCATTGTGTCACTACATATACTACTACTATAGTACTATCTTGGTGAGATATGTCCAATTTCATAAGAAAAACGCACACTTGCTCCACTTTGTTTAATTTTTGTTTCGAAATATATAAGCATGTATCGTGAGTGCAACATTTTCCGTTGCTGGCTTGTAAATTAAAATCTATAAAGCCTCTTGCCATGAGTTTGCAAACCGAAGAGTGGGATTCTGACGCAGTCTTGGTGTTATGTGGAAACACGCCTATGATGCGATTTCGTTTTGACTCTGAATTACATATGTGCTCTGTACTATTTTTGTCCCAGTTATCGGGCTTTGAGTTATATCAGGAGCCTCAAAATGGCGCTTTAACCCGTTTGTTCCGTTTCTTTTTCCATTCCTGACTCCATTTTAAAATAATTGTCGCGGACTGGCTTTTTATATAGAAAAAATAGCACTTATCATCTATGAAAGATGTTTTTAGGATCTGTTTACTTTCTAATTAATTATCTATTTTCGTACAATTCTTAATTTTGTAAGTAAAATTACCGTTTCTTTGTCACTTAATCTGAAAATTAATATGTTTCTAGGAGAGGTAAATTGAACACCCCTTCTCATTAAGAGTCAAATGAAAACAAGACTTAATACACACCAAAAAAAAAAAGTAAACATCCCCTTAGTTAGCTTAAGAGCATCTTCTGGCCCTTTGGTCATACTCAAACCTTGTATTGATTTGAATCTCTCGATGACAAAAAATATATTTTCAGATGAGGTGAAATGCAATGAGAATTCTCCTTTCACAACTCCTTTCGATCTACTCATTACATACGTATTCAGAAGTTTTCGCAACTCAATTATAGATATTGGAATCATCAAATATTTAACCTTTTCGAACTCTATCTGTGATTACTAGAGGCCTTGAAAACAAAGAGAAGATGTGTACAAACGAGATATGCATCAGCAAGAAGGAAAAGGATTGCATAGAGGAACTCCAAAACATTTGTAATGGACGTAAATATTTTTTTTTTTTGTCTCTTGCAATGCCCACTTTGCCTATTGCGTACAGTACCTTAGTAGTTTCTACAACTATGGCTTAAAACATTTGCCAAAAATATGAAGTACATTATGTGAAGAAGGTTTTCTTTATTAAGGTTACTCGAGAGCAAAGCCTGGAGAAAAATTAATTAGGTTACGACTATAGCTTACAAAGTGGTTAGCATATATGCATGGGTGCGATTGTTCATACCCAATATGGATGGTTCAACGTTGAATGTTAAATCATTCATCATCATCTCGTTTGTTTCCAACTTCTGAATGACACATGATGCTTAATAGTTCATCATTTTGTTCGTTCAAAATTGAAACATGTTCTTAACCATTAACCACTGAAATTTTATGTAATATCAACCTCAAATCATATCACGAATACTTAATAAACAAGTATAATGTTTTTTTGTTCATGTAGCACGTTAATAAAGTAATTTTACTTAATTCAAACTGTTAAAATAATTATTAAACATCTTATTCTTGTTCAGAATTAAGTTTATTAAAAGGCTTTGAATTATTCAAATTATTATTATTATTATTATTATTATTATTATTATTATTATTATTATTATTATTATTATTATTATTATTATTATTATTATTATTATTATTATTATTTTTATTATAATAAACTTAAAAGTTTTAAAACTTACAAAAAATTAGTGGGAAGCCTAGAGACAATCTGGGCCCCCACACCTCTAGCAATAGCAAAACCTATCCTAGTAAAAATATGAGCAGCAGCACCGGCACCAATATCTTGCGCCATCGAACTCTTCTGAACCCGCTTTAGCAAAGAAACAGCCTCCTTCTCTAATTCCCCAAGGGAAGAAAATGAGAAAGGAATGAAACCATAACCAATCGCCAGACAACTAGATTCGTACTTGACCCGCTTCCGACGAGCCGCATCAATCACAGCACGTCCAGGGACAAAGTCAGAAAGCCCAGACTGTGTCAAAGGAGAAGATCCTGTCAAGTCAACACAAACATCGCGACCACAATCCCAGGAATAAAGTAACACATCTGCAGGTCTGGGGGCCCTGTCGTTCCCTCCAGACAACCCAATGTCAACCTCCTTTCTCGCTGAAATCCCAGATCGATAACAAACATCAACAAGGGAATCCCGGACAATATTATGTAGATGCTTAATACCCACCATACCAGCACAAGACACCGCGTGATCCCCGAAAATATCCCCAGTAAAAACCCTTGAACAGGCAGAGCATGCCGTCGAGATAGAGAACAATGGAACACCTAACCGGTAGCACAACACACATCGGTAAGTCTTTGCGTTCATCGTCTGACCCAACCCCAAAATAGGGACTGCCCTTAGCCAAGCAGAGGTGTGATCACTCTGCTGTGATTTCCATAAGGCCGATTGTCGGGGAGATAACGAAAAAGTGGATTCTGCAGAAGCGGTAACCTTTGTGAAATAAACATCTGCCAATTTCTTCATGAGTATTGGGGCAGCGACCTCACTCGGATTACCTAAAATATCAAACCCAACTGTTTTATTAAACAGACCCAATGCATCTTCAAAAGCACGACCAAGACCAACAATACTCGCATGACGTAGTAGCTTGGTCTGCAATCCAGCAGACTGTAATCGAGAAGCCAGAAAAGCATAATGACGAACATCTCCCGCAGAATAAACACCAAGCCCTCCAAATGCAAATGGCAAGGTGGCAAGCCGCCACTGCCAATCACCAAACCCAGGCCATGAAGCAGTAACAATACGCTCCAAGGAAGATCGAAGGGCTCCATCGAAAGCGCGTTGAGCCGCCTCAAATATACTAGGAGGACAAGTACGCAAGGAAAAGTAAAGTTTAGAAACTCCCGTACATGCCCTAAGCAACAACAACTCACACTGAGGATCATCAAGCTTAGCAACCTTATCCATAAGCGCAATGGACTTGGTCACCCTTTGCATCACCAGTTCACTACTAAAACCAGGATCGGAACTTGCGGGGACCCCAAGCAACTTAACACCATTTAAAGGCCGAGCAATATTAGGAGGAAAGACACCTACTTGCCTGCTGCGAGGGTCCTCCGTAGGCCAGAAAATTTCTGTTTTTTCAACGTTGAGATGCAGCCCAAAACGAGGCCCATCCTCCATAATCAAATGCAAAACCTTCCCCACCACCAAAGTGTCCCCAATAATAGTACCATCATCCAAATACCACGCCTGAAGACAAACCTCAAAATTATCTCTGATTTTAGAAACCAAGGGTTGTAGGACCAAAGCAAAAAGCAGCGGACCAAGGGGATCACCCTGTTGCACCCCCTGAGAAGAATTGTGTAGTGTATACTCCATTTTCATACAGACAATGAACCATCGGTTTAATTATTATTATTATTATTATTATTATTATTATTATTATTATTATTATTATTATTATTATTATTATTATTATTATTATTATTATTATTATTATTATTATTATTATTATTATTATTATTATTATCCTCTTATTATTATAAACTTAAAAGTATTAAAACTTACAAAAAATTAGTGGGAAGCCTAGAGACAATCTGGGCCCCCACACCTCTAGCAATAGCAAAACCTATCCTAGTAAAAATATGAGCAGCAGCACCGGCACCAATATCTTGCGCCATCGAACTCTTCTGAACCCGCTTTAGCAAAGAAACAGCATTCTTTTCTAATTCCCCAAGGGAAGAAAATGAGAAAGGAATGAAACCATAACCAATCGCCTGACAGCTAGATTCGTACTTGACCCGCTTCCGACGAGCCGCATCAACCACAGCACGTCCAGGGACAAAGTCAGAAAGCCCATACTGTGTCAAAGGAGAGACCCTGTCAAGTCAACACAAACATCGCGACCACAATCCCAGGAATAAAGTAACACATCTGCAGGTCTGATGGCCCTGTCGTTCCCTCCAGACAACCCAATGTCAACCTCCTTTCTCGCTGAAATCCCAGATCGATAACAAACATCAACAAAGGAATCCTTAACAACATTATGTCGATGCTTAATACCCACCATACCAGCACAAGACACCGCGTGATCCCCGAAAATATCTCCAGTAAAAACCCTTGAACAGGCAGAGCATGCCGTCGAGATAGAGAACAATGGAACACCCAACCGGTAGCACAACACACATCGGTAAGTCTTTGCGTTCATCGTCTGACCCAACTCCAAAATAGGGACTGCCCTTAGCCAAGCAGAGGTGTCATCACCCTGCTGCGATTTTCATAAGGCCGATTGTCGGGGAGATAATGAAAAAGTGGATTCTGCAGAAGCGGTAACCTTTGTGAAATAAACATCTGCCAATTTCTTCATGAGTATGGGGGCAGCGACCTCACTCTGATTACCTAAAATATCAAACCCAACCGTTTTATTAAACAGACCCAATGCATCTTCAAAAGCACGACCAAGACCAACAATACCCGCATGACGTAGGAGCTTGGTCTGCAACCCAGCAGACTGTAATCGAGAAGCCAGAAAAGCATAATGACGAACATCTCCCGCAGAATAAACACCAAGCCCTCCAAATGCAAATGGCAAGGTGGCTAGCCGCCACTGCCAATCACCAAATCCAGGCCCTGAAGCAGTAACAATACGCTCCAAGGACGATCGAAGGGCTCCATCGAAAGCGCGTTGAGCCGCCTCAAATATACTAGGAGGACAAGTACGCAAGGTAAAGTAGAGTTTAGAAACTCCCGTACATGCCCTAAGCAACAACAACTCACACTGAGGATCATCAAGCTTAGCAACCTTATCCATAAGCGCAATGGACTTGGTCACCCTTTGCATCACCAGTTCACTACTAAAACCAAGATCGGAACTTGCGGGGGCCCCAAGCAACTTAACACCATTTAAAGGTCGAGCAATATTAGGAGGAAATACACCTACTTGCCTGCTGCGAGGGTCCTCCGTAGGCCAGAAAATTTCTGTTTTTTCAACGTTGAGATGTAGCCCAAAACGAGGCCCATCCCCCATAATCAAATGCAAAATCTTCCCCACCACCAAAGTGTCCCCAATAATAGTGCCATCATCCAAATACCACGCCTGAAGACAAACCTCAAAATTATCTCTGATTTTAGAAACCAAGGGTTGTAAGACCAAAGCAAAAAGCAGCGGACCAAGGGGATCACCCTGTTGCACCCCCTGAGAAGACCATAAGGTGTGGTTCCCATAATACAATCTTGCTGGATTAGAGTAGCAAAATTCAACCCACTGAGAAATGCTCGGACAAAGGCGGCGAACTTCACGTAACATGAACGTACGATCAACAAGATTGAAGGCATTTTGAAAATCAACTAATAACATAGAGAGGCCAACATCAGAGCCACGATCCTCAATCAACCGATTCACAGCATGAAGAATAGCCTCACCACCTGAAGAAACACCAACACCAAATTGAAGACCATCGAAGTAACTTCCCAAAGACTGGCCAACCATAGCAGCGCCAACCTTCGAAACAAGACGTCGCCAAACAGTACCCACAGCTATAGGACGAATACCACCGCCGGGCTTGACAAGCGGTGTGAGGGGAGCACTAGCTATATACTCTCCTAATTCCATAGGGCACCTTCCAGCTAGAAAGAGATTAACGACTCCGGTAATAGAGCCAACCAACTCATCCGAGACTGCCACAGCAGCACCACTCAAGCAATCCATAAGGTGTTGTGCACGTAAACCATCCCTACCACATGATGTGCCCCGAGAAAAACTTTTAATCTGGCCCAAAACAACAGCAGAAGTCGTAACGAGGTGTAGGTGATCAACCGGCATATCAGGCAAGGATGGAGCTATAGAAGAAGGATGCTTAGACAGCAAGTCCGCCAGCGTGGCGTCATTATAAGGAGCAACGCCTGATGAAGAAAGAACACGAGCTGCAGCGGTGTAATGGCCATCACAAATCTTCCTACGACACTGCTTAATATTACGCTCTTCCAAATCAAGGACCTCATCATCAACCACTGACAACATAGGAGAATCCTCTGCCAAATACTCCCTCACAAGCTGTAAACTTCCACCCGCTGTCCCCCAAGAGCAAATAGCACGGGAAATATTCTCTTCCTGATGCCGACGCTTTATCGAAGACCTAGACTCACGACAACTCCGTGGCCAAAAGGTTTTAAGGGTACAAAGGGGTAACACCAACAAAGAGACCCAACTAGAAATGTCATCAGGCTTAGAGACCACCTTATCAAGAGCACCTTTCAAAACCCGAGAAAACCCCAAAAGACACTTGGGAGGGATAGACTTAACCGTGCGAAACCCCTTAGAGAACAAACGATCAAGGAGAGCCACATCAAAACCATCGTTATGATCACGCACCGAACCATCCTCAATACAAAGTCGAGCAGGAGAAGAGGGGGCTAGTGGCTTGGTAAAATTATGAAGTACAAAACGAACAACACCATTTCCCTCATCGGGGGGAGGCACATCTGGGCCCCTACCATGACGGCGCTTAGCACGTACCATGTGTGTTTTGTAGCAAACACCACATAACCAAATCCCCATACGCCAAAAGGTAACATCAGCTTCAGTATAAACACCCAAATTAGAAGTAAGAGAATGTCGAGTGATATCCCGCGCATCGATACCACAATGACGATCACTAAGATGCTTGATAAAAGAACTTCTAACAAGCCCATTTCCACTCCCATTTTGACAGCCACTAAGACCCACAAAGGGACAATGAAACTTCACAGCGGCATGTGACATAGCTACACACAAACTTTAGTTGTAGTGCATAGCTAAAAAGACAGATGCAAAAACCTCATACACCGTAATATAATTAAAACCATGAAGCCGAGATAAAACTCATTGAGGACTTTTAACAAACACCTTGTGGGCATCCCAAAAATATTATTATTATCTCTGCTCTGCACAGCTCTCATCCACACAAAACAAATTTTTCTTCAATTCAATTCGACCCAATTAATACCATCATCGTTAATATTATTATTATTATTATTATTATTATTATTATTATTATTATTATTATTATTATTATTATTATTATTATTATTATTATTATTATTATTATTATTATTATTATTATTATTACTCATTTAACGCTAAATAATACAATTTAGAAAAAAATTACGCCGTTGTTACCTGTGGTTTGTCCACATTTGCATCATAGCACCCAAACTTTCTTTTTTGCGTAGTTGGTACTTCAATTTTGCTTAACTATCGTGGTTGGCACCCCAACTTAACTGTCGTCAAAGTTTAACGGTTAACTCCTCACATTATATAGTCTTAAAAGCACAAGAACTACTAGTGTAATACATTAAAAGTTTAGGGACTACCCTCACAAATTTATTGCCATTTTCTTATAAAATACAATATACACATTTGTAAAAATTGTATGAGGTGTCGTAAAGAACATTACACCCTCATAAAATCAGCAATTTCTCTACTATCTACTCTCATCATTGTATATCATTGACTACTGATATTTTTTGTGCAATAAGGATGCTTCCCGTTTTTGTTGAATCAAGTTCGAAAGTTTCGATTATTTCGTAACTTCTATAATATGGAAAAAAAACTATGATACATCTGTAAAATAATTCTTTTATTGTACTTCTGATTATTTCTTCTCTAACGCTATAATAATTACAATAAAAAAAATTATGAAACATCTAATATTGTACTTTCTTTTCAATTCAATCATTTCTATTTCTATCTAAAATATAGCTTACGAACAAAATATTAAAACCGCTTGGCACGTGTTGGAACTCGAATTCAAGCCAACACGCTAAAGAGCGGCGTGCTGGTGGCCAAATCTCCGCCCGGCGTGTTGAGCTAATGCACGGAGAAAATGATAAGCGTGCTTGACACTTCACGGCTCCTGTTGGAGCAATTCATGTTTTTTAACATTTGAAAATAAATAAATGAAAAATACATTTTACTCAAATATAACCATACCTAACCACAACACGTCATTCCATTAATTCTTATTTTTTCATCACATTTGTCATGTCACCGTTAACTACTCCATCACACTCCAACATGTCAAAATTCCCTCCATCTGCACTACGAGTGGCCTAAACTCTAAAGTCGAAGGGAATGTATGGGCTAAGCAATGGCTTTTTAATCATGGCTATCTTTTACTTTCTTTAACAAGTGCCGCTTTTAATTTCCAAAAGAGATTCAATTTGTAAGAAAATAAAATGACAAACCAATTTGAGTGTTTAATTAAATTGTACACTGCTCCAGTGCTCCATCACACCCCAATATTTGAGTGTTTGATCAACGATTTTTTGTGTTCGATTTATATACTTTTTAATTTGTTTATGGAAATTTATGGAGAATAGGGTAGTAAAGTGTAGTGACCCGTCCTTATCCACCTGGACGAAGTCATTAACATTTGGTCCCATTGCGATGATCGACTCCAAGTAATGTCCTTAAATTGAGCAAATGCACAGCGGAAGACTTAATTCGTACCTGAGAATAAACATGCTTTAAAGTATCAACCAAAAGGTTGGTGAGTTCATAGGTTTATCATAACAATCATTTCAATATTTTAATAGACCACAAGATTTCATAATCATAAACATAATACACTCGCAAGTGTATGTAAAGCATTTTAAGTGGTTGAGCACTTGGTAACCATACTTAACATTTAATCACGTCGCATATTCCCTTTATTATGAAATCTCACTACACCGTACCAAGTGTAGTCACCGAAACGAAGTACTGTGCAACCGTTGAATACTGATCGTCCAGTCTGATTGGGGTTTTCAGGCCCGATAGATCTATCAACAGGATTCGCGTTTACAATACCACATGTAAATAGTAGTTACCAAGCTACAGGGAAGTATGCTAGTGGTACAACTCAACGTAGAATATATTTTTAAGTACTTGTGTCTTTTTCGTAAACATTTATAAAAGCAGCGCATGTATTCTCAGCCCAAAAATATATATTGCAAAAGCAATTAAAAGGGGAGCAAATGAAACTCACCATACTGTATTTTGTAGTAAAAATACATATGACGACATTGAACAAGTATAGGGTTGGCTTTGGATTCACGAACCTATATCATTCATATATATTAATACATATAATAACATTTAAACAAGTTCGTATATTAATATTTGTTAATAAATAACTTAGATACATCTAATTAAGTATTTTAAATAGATACTTAGTTTGTATATTAGATTCATATTAAAGTGTTTTAACTAAAATATATATAATGTATTAAAGTTTATATATATGATTATATTAAGATATTTTTATATATTATATGCAACTTAAATAATAATAATATTTTAGTTTTAAAAATATTAATATGTAATATGATATATATATAATAAATATAGTTTTATAAAAACATTATTTGTTTACTAATATAATAATTATAATAATACTAAAATAATGATAATTGTAATAAAAATAATGGTAATTCTAATAATAATGATAAATTTAATAAAAATAATAGTTTTAATAATAATATTAATTTAATAATAAATGATAATTTTAATGATAATGATAATTTTATTACTAATAATAATTTTAATAAAAATGATAATAAAAATATTACTTTTAATAAAAATGATAATTCTCATAAATTTAATTATAATGATAATAATGATTATAATAATACTACCTTTAAATGATCAAATAAGCTTCCTAAAAAGAATTGCCACTGCCCAGGTTCGAACCTGAGACCTCTCGGTTTCACACCAACATCCCTAACCACCCGTTCTATCTTGTTTTTCTGAATAAAATCCGAATTTATATAATATAACTTAT
Source organism: Rutidosis leptorrhynchoides (assembly GCF_046630445.1). Lineage (NCBI taxonomy): Eukaryota > Viridiplantae > Streptophyta > Magnoliopsida > Asterales > Asteraceae > Rutidosis > Rutidosis leptorrhynchoides. The sequence goes on along the minus strand of NC_092336.1, from coordinate 88,981,971 downwards.
GTAATCGAAATTCCCTTTTCTTCATCTAAATTTTCGCTCCAACAGAGAACCATACTTAGCCCAACATAATTTCGGTCCAACTGTTAATCTAATTGAAGCCCATCTAACGATTTAGTAAGCCCAACAGCTTCTCTTAAATAATAAAAAAAAACATTGTAGTGGCCTAGTATTGAACCTAGGACCTCTCGATCGCCCAACCTCCACTCTAACCACTCCTCTATTATTTCATTTTTGTTTTAATTTAGAGATTAAATTTTATTAACCGAAATTTGTGTTTCTCCTTCCTCTCCAACAACACCCAGAATATTCATCATCATCATAAAAAAAAAAAAAATCATTATCTTCTCATCGTGCTTACTCTTTATCATCATCTTTTCTTATCATCTAATCATCTTAATTATCATAATCTTCATGATAATAATCGTAAACATCATAACTACTCATCATCATCTTCGGGTCATCATCCCCGTCTCATCAATTTAATCGTATCATCATCTTCGTTTATTGTTATTGGTTACCATTTTCATCGTCATTTAACCTTCATCTTAAAACATCATCTTATTCGATTGAAACAAAAACTTAGAAGTAGCAGCAACAGTTTATGGTGGCGGGTGGTGTGAGGTGATGTTTTCACGAAAATAATACAGCAACGATGTCAGCCCTCACTACTGCCCTTCACAGAAACAGAAAATAACGAAGGTGGTTGGTGGTGGTTTGTTTGTGGTGATCTTCAACTAACAATAATAATAATAGTAATGTATCGGGTAAGTGGGATCTTGTTGGGTTTTCATGTTTTAAAACCAGATAAAAATAATGACTAGCGATCGGGAGGATTTTGGTGTCATGGTGATTGGTTTCAAAACAGAAAAACAGAAAGTAGACTGCAGTAGCAGTGGTGTCTTGAAGGTGATGATTGAAAATGGTTCTAAGGTTGCAGCCGTGAAAAGGAACAAAATGGGTGAGGGTGGCGATGGGTTGTAGGATGGTGGTGGACATGGGTGATTCTTGGTGCGGTTTAGAGTGGGTGAAGGTTCAAAGGTGGTGAACATTGGTGATGATTTGAACAAAATGGAAAGAGGAAGAGAAGATAGGTGGTCTGTGTTATACTTGTGTGCATATGTATACATATGCTTAATATATAGATAAGAGTCAGAGATAGATATAGATTTTATATATACATAAATATTAAATATATAGCATGATTGTGTTGAAATAATTCAAAAGAAAACAGTGACTAGCACAGTAATTAAATAGGATAGCAGCCGAGGTTTTGTACACTTATACCGACAGTTTTTCCCGAATGATTATATCGTGTCCATTGCTAAACAGTTACGGAATAAAAAGTGTTCCTAAAAATCCCAAATTTTTAGATTAAATATATTTAATTATTTCACTCATTAACAGTTTGAAACCTGATAAAAAAGGTCCAATTATTTATTTTATGTTCCAATTATTATGTACGGAGTACTAATATTTAAACTTAAAAAGGTAAAAATATTTTTAACAAATCTAAAATTTTCGTAATCAATTTACAATCCAACTTTTATTTTAATCCCTCACTAACATGTATTATACCTATATTAAAACTAACAAAACATCAACCGAGTGTTACCGACATTTGCCAATTAAGCTCGTAATCATTCATTTTTCATTTACTCTCTCTTTATATATAATCAGTTTTAAATAACAAGTTTTATCACATAAATATATATATTATATATTCTTAAACAAATACTATTTTATATATTTTCAAGTAGTATTTATATACACATTTATATACACACACATATATATGTATCTATTTACAAATAATTGTTCGTCAATCGTCGAGAGCAGTCGAAGGTCAAATGAATATATGAATCAGTTCAAAATTTTTAAGACTAAACCTAACAGATTTCTCTTATCGTGTCAAGAATATTACATCGTATCGAGAATTTGGTTTAAAATTAGTCGAATTTTTCCGGGTCGTGACAGTACCTACCCGTTAAATAAATTTCGTCCCGAAATTTCATCGAGGTCGTTATGGCTAACAATAAAAATGTTTTCACGACGAATATGAGTTGATAACTAGAGTTTTATCATTATTTATTAATATAGATAAAACCATTCAATCATGTGAAGCGTACGAGTGAAGCTATTACAAAATTTTGAGATAGAGATTTGACTTTTGACGTAGTCATGGTGAATTTTCGGAATTCAAGGAATTTAAGGAAATCTTCTAATCAGAAGAAAATGAAATAGCACTATTTATTAGCAAACTGTTGGAATTACGGAGGAACAGAAATATCAAGGAAATATTTCCGTGATATGCTTAGAGATTAAGTAGAATGAAAGAGTCGTGTAACATGGTACATGATGACGTTATGATCTGTGAATCATCATGTTCCAATAGAAGCTCAGCATGACTTACTGTAATATAATCACGTTGGCCAAGCGCATTATATTATACTAACTCATACTTTGGTTCCCAACACTTCCTTCTTTATCATCAACTTTTGGCCATCATGACCATTTAAAACATGCTACTTCGTCAGCATTTTCAAAGTTAACGGATCTGGGTCATCGGTTATCAAACCGAGGTGGTTTCAGGAGAATTGTGTTTTTAGATGATTAAACGCTGATGGTAATATGGTAAAATATAAAAGGTCTCCTGGTAACAATAAAGAGTACCCATATATACAAAGTTATAATAAGGTTGTTTCGGATGAAAAGTCGGAGTTGACTTGCTGGAGCTGTGACATAATTTGCTACTTTGAAAGAGATTACCAAATTATTTTGGGTAATAATAACACTAAAGGAATTAGCACAGCTACGTGTTTAACGTTTACTCAGTTTCCGAGGGTTTTTCAGGTGCATAACTATATGCATCAATCTTTTCTTCTGTAGATGAAGTGTGGCTGGTTCATCCTCTTGATCGAGGTGTTTTCAAGAATCATGAAAGATTTGAACGCAGATTGTAATCATCAAGATACAAATGAGGTTTAAGATGAAATCAAGTGGCAAACTTGAAGAATTATTTAGTTTCATATGTTATAATCAATATTTTAATTCATTTTAATTGTCCAATATTATTAGTCCACAGTCGATAGTCCACAGTTAATAGTCCAATAATTCATATATAGTTTAATATATAATATTCGAATTAATTAATACGTATCGTGACCCGTGTACCGGTCTCAGTATTGATCACAACTCAAACTATATATATATTTTAGAATCAACCTCAACCCTGTATAGCTAACTCCGTCATTTGCATATAGAGTGTCTATGGTTGTTCCAAGATAGATATATAGATGGGTCAATATGATATGTCGAAACCTTGTATACGTGTCCCGTTATTTGAAGTGCGTAAATTAAATACAGAAATTAAATAACGATAAATTAAATTGCGATAAATAAAATATAATATGGAATTAACAGTTAGCTGGGAACAGTTAGCTAGGATTTTGTCAGCGTGGATTCTTAACAAATTCATCGTAGTTAATTTGTTTGTTTGTAATAAATTTTATTTTGTCCAATGTTTTCTTCATTATGCCACTTGTTGAATTCTGATAGGTCAAAATTCAAATATGAAATTGAATGAAAATGATTATTCTGTGGTGAACGGATACGTATATCGGTGGTTGTAAATAGGATCGTAAATGACTATTGAATCAGATTCGAAGAATGTACAGTGTAACTTATTAATGTGAATCCCAAATATTCCTTGGGTATTACCTACCCGTTAAAATATTTTCATCATTAACAGTTGGTACAAAAGAATTTTTAATTACAATCTTTATGAAAATATACATACATATATATTTTTTCAGATGTAATCATGGATTTAATGAGTCAATAAGATATTAAACTCATTTGATTTACCGTTAGAACTAGAATACATAATCTCTAAAACATTAGAGATTACATAATTGACGTATTGGATGAAGATAAATGAGGTAGAACGATATGTAGAACGAAGATAATCGATGTTAAACGATATGTAGAACGAAGATCATACTCGAAGTACAAATAGTGATATTGAGGCATGTGATGTTGAGGCTTGTGTTATTAGTGGTAATGGTGCCATTGCTGGTGGTACTGTTGGTGTCGGTGATGCTGCTGGTGCTGGTAAGTTTTGCACCATATTCTCCAAAGATACTACTCGAGCGCGAAGCTCGTTGACTTCTTCTATTACTCCGGGATGATTGTCGGTCGGAACGAGCGGATGAATAAGGTTTAGAATTGTGGATAGAATATAATCGTAGCGAGATATTCGGGCAACGAGAGTGAAAATGATGTTTCGAACAGGTTCGCCGGTAAGTGATTCAGGTTCTTCGCCAAAAGGTGAATTCGGTTGGTGGAAGGGATCGCCTTCTGCTCATCTCCATTGGTTAAGTCGACTACGAACCCATCAGATAAATTGAGGATAGCTGATTGGTTGATTCATTCTAGTGACGTTGTCTTCAGAGCTCGAGTGAAAATCCATATCGGAATCCGAGGGACTTGAACTAGTGGTGAGTTCCATTTCGTACGATTAGATAAAGGGTTTTCGATATGAAATGATTTCAGGATATCGGATGATATTCTAATTGCATAGAATACCTAGATATAGTACATGAGATCCCGTAGATTTCGGAGAGAATTAAGGAAACGTGTCAGGCAAAGTTTACAGTAACTGATACGCTAGGATATGAATTTATCTATACACTATCTATCAAATAAGTGCAGGAAGTCGTGTCTAGACTTAGGAATGATAAGCAGGTAATTTTCCACTAGGAATGATATACAATACTTATAATATGCAGCTTAGGTCGAAGTCCAGACTCGCTAATGCATCCTAACAATTATCAGTTAGACACACTAATGCAAGACCTGGTTCGCTAGGACCAACGCTCTGATACCACTTGTAACGACTCGTCCTTATCCACCTGGACGAAGTCATCAACATTTGGTCCCATTGCGATGATCGACTCCAAGTAATGTCCTTAAATTGAGCAAATACACAGCGAAAGACTTAATTCGCACCTGAGAATAAACATGCTTTAAAGTGTCAACCAAAAGGTTGGTGAGTTCATAGGTTTATCATAACAATCATTTCAATATTTTAATAGATCACAAGATTTCATAATCATAAACATAATACACTCGCAAGTGTATGTAAAGCATTCTAAGTGGTTGAGCACTTGGTAACCATACTTAACATTTAATCACGTCGCATATTCCCTTTATTATGAAATCTCACTACACCGTACCAAGTGTAGTCACCGAAACGAAGTACTGTGCAACCGTTGAATACTGATCGTCCAGTCCGGTTGGGGTTGTCAGGCCCGATAGATCTATCAACAGGATTCGCGTTTACAATACCACATGTAAATAGTAGTTACCAAGCTACAGGGAAGTATGCTAGTGGTACAACTCAACGTAGAATATATTTTTAAGTACTTGTGTCTATTTCGTAAACATTTATAAAAGCAGCGCATGTATTCTCAGCCTAAAAATATATATTGCAAAAGCAATTAAAAAGGGAGCAAATGAAACTCACCATACTGTATTTTGTAGTAAAAATACATATGACGACATTGAACAAGTATAGGGTTGGCTTTGGATTCACGAACCTATATCATTCATATATATTAATACATATAATAACATTTAAACAAGTTCGTATATTAATATTTGTTAATAAATAACTTAGATACATCTAATTAAGTATTTTAAATAGATACTTAGTTTGTATATTAGATTCATATTAAAGTGTTTTAACTAAAATATATATAATGTATTAAAGTTTATATATATGATTATATTAAGATATTTTTATATATTATATGTAACTTAAATAATAATAATATTTTAGTTTTAAAAATATTAATATGTAATATGATATATATAATAAATATAGTTTTATAAAAACATTATTTGTTTGCTAATATAATAATTATAATAATACTAAAATAATGATAATTGTATTAAAAATAATGGTAATTCTAATAATAATGATAAATTTAATAAAAATAATAGTTTTAATAATAATATTAATTTAATAATAAATGATAATTTTAATGATAATGATAATTTTATTACTAATAATAATTTTAATAAAAATGATAATAAAAATATTACTTTTAATAAAAATGATAATTCTCATAAATTTAATTATAATGATAATAATGATTATAATAATACTACCTTTAAATGATCAAATAAGCTTCCTAAAAAGAATTGCCACTGCCCAGGTTCGAACCTGAGACCTCTCGGTTTCACACCAACATCCCTAACCACCCGTTCTATCTTATTTTTCTGAATAAAATCCGAATTTATATAATATAACTTATGTAATCGAAATTCCCTTTTCTTCATCTAAATTTTCGCTCCAACAGAGAACCATACTTAGCCCAACATAATTTCGGTCCAACTGTTAATCTAATTGAAGCCCATCTAACGATTTAGTAAGCCCAACAGCTTCTCTTAAATAAAAAAAAAACATTGTAGTGGCCTAGTATTGAACGTAGGACCTCTCGATCGCCCAACCTCCACTCTAACCACTCCTCTATTATTTCATTTTTGTTTTAATTTAGAGATTAAATTTTATTAACCGAAATTTGTGTTTCTCCTTCCTCTCCAACAACACCCAGAATATTCATCATCATCATAAAAAAAAAAATCATTATCTTCTCATCGTGCTTACTCTTTATCATCATCTTTTCTTATCATCTAATCATCTTAATTATCATAATCTTCATGATAATAATCATAAACATCATAACTACTCATCATCATCTTCGGGTCATCCTCCCCGTCTCATCAATTTAATCGTATCATCATCTTCATAAAAATCATGATCATCATCTTCGTTTATTGTTATTGGTCACCATTTTCATCGTCATTTAACCTTCATCTTAAAACATCATCTTATTCGATTGAAACAAAAACTTAGAAGTAGCAGCAACAGTTTATGGTGGCGGGTGGTGTGAGGTGATGTTTTCACGAAAATGATACATCAACGATGGCAGCCCTCACTACTGCCCTTCACAGAAACAGAAAATAACGAAGGTGGTTGGTGGTGGTTTGTTTGTGGTGATCTTCAACTAACAACAACAATAATAGTAATGTATCGGGTAAGTGGGATCTTGTTGGGTTTTCATGTTTTAAAACCAGATAAAAATAATGACTAGCGATCGGGAGGATTTTGGTGTCATGGTGATTGGTTTCAAAACAGAAAAACAGAAAGTAGACTGCAGTAGCAGTGGTGTCTTGAAGGTGATGATTGAAAATGGTTCTAAGGTTGCAGCCGTGAAAAGGAACAAAATGGGTGAGGGTGGCGATGGGTTGTAGGATGGTGGTGGACATGGGTGGTTCTTGGTGCGGTTTAGAGTGGGTGAAGGTTCAAAGGTGGTGAACATTGGTGATGATTTGAACAAAATGGAAAGAGGAAGAGAAGATAGGTGGTCTGTGTTATACTTGTGTGCATATGTATACATATGCTTAATATATAGATAAGAGTCAGAGATAGATATAGATTTTATATATACATAAATATTAAATATATAGCATGATTGTGTTGAAATAATTCAAAAGAAAACAGTGACTAGCACAGTAATTAAATAGGATAGCAGCCGAGGTTTTGTACACTTATACCGACAGTTTTTCCCGAATGATTATATCGTGTCCATTGCTAAACAGTTACGGAATAAAAAGTGTTCCTAAAAATCCCAAATTTTTAGATTAAATATATTTAATTATTTCACTCATTAACTGTTTGAAACCTGATCAAAAAGGTTCTATAATTATCTATTTTATGTTCCAATTATTATGTACGGAGTACTAATATTTAAACTTAAAAAGGTAAAAATATTTTTAACAAATCTAAAATTTTCGTAATCAATTTACAGTCCAACTTTTATTTTAATCCCTCACTAACATGTATTATACCTATATTAAAACTAACAAAACATCAACCGAGTGTTACCGACATTTGCCAATTAAGCTCGTAATCATTCATTTTTCATTTACTCTCTTTCTATATATAATCAGTTTTAAATAACAAGTTTTATCACATAAATATATATATTATATATTCTTAAACAAATACTATTTTATATATTTCCAAGTAGTATTTATATACACATTTATATACACACACATATATATGTATCTATTTACAAATAATTGTTCGTGAATCGTCGAGAGCAGTCGAAGGTCAAATGAATATATGAATCAGTTCAAAATTTTTAAGACTAAACCTAACAGATTTCTCTTATCGTGTCAAGAATATTACATCGTATCGAGAATTTGGTTTAAAATTAGTCGAATTTTTCCGGGTCGTGACATAAAGCTAGGGTTTACGAAACACAATCATGGAAATTAAAAGAGGGTAGGAAAGCTTGAACATTTTATGGAAATTATTTTTTTTTTTATGCTGATTTGTTCAAATTTGATGATAGTCCTTAAACTTTTACTGTATTACACTTATAGTCCATTTGCTTTTAAAACGGTATAATGTGAGGGGTTAATCATTAAATTTTGACGGCAGTTAGGTTGGGGTGCCAACCACGATAGTTAAACAAAACTGAAGTACCAACTAGGCAAAAAAATAAGTTTAGGTGTTACGATGAAATTGTGAACAAATCACAGGTACCAACGGCGTAATTTTTTCTACAATTAATCAAAGGCAACTTGAATGCATGTCTTCTTTTGCTACTCCGTACAATTTTATTATCATCTTTTTAAAAAAAAAGAAAAATCAAATTGTTCCAATATGGAGGACAACATTTATGTAATCTAGTCCCTATCAAGCCCTACATGCTACTTTTATAGACAGATTTCCTATTCCATATTTTTCCTATTTAAAGCTATCCACATGTTCCACGTTCCCATTGATTTCACAATTAATGTATTACGGAGTACCATCCTATCGTAACAATTTCATTTTAAAACGCTATTATTGTTATAATTAATAAAATAAATATAAATATTTAATACATACTCCGTAATAGATATACATGTTTTAATTTTTGTTATATCACCAGATATTATCAAAAGATACGGTAGTCATTAGCTAGAAATATTACACGAGTAATATAATAAGACAGCTAGACAGCTAGTGCTATGTGACATATTTTTTTAAAAAAACTGCATATAATAATCATGCTTGCATAATTATATGTAGTCATATAAATATATGTTCTGATATTATGTAACACGTAATTTTCTTAAATAGATTTATTATTTCTTAATACATCTCCGAAGTTGCGACTTACGAGTTTTGGACTTGAATCGCTACTAATTATATCTCGAGTCTTCAATTAACAAACTTTGTTACATATTGATGGACTCTTACACTTACGAGTCGTATCTTACTAATTGACTAAAGTTTGCTTACTTTTATATTCCAAACGGCTGAAGGATATGTATATACATATATTAACAAGCTAGCAAGTTAGAAAAGAATAAAAAAGTTACAAGCTGACTGCTGACCATTGGATTTTGTCCAGTGACGGTACCAGGATTTTTTTTCACTGGGGGCAAAAAAAATTTAAAACCGTAGCAATTTTTTGGGCAAAAAATGGAGGTTTTGGGGCAAAAAAATGGAGGTTTTTAGGCAAATTATGGAGGTTTTGGGGCAAAATTTGAAGGTTTGTGGGCAAAATTTGAAAGTTTTGAGGTAAAATTTGAAAATTTTTGAACAAAATCTGAAGGTTTTGGGGCAAAATCTGAAGGTTTTAGGGCGGAAAAAAAATCCACCAGGGGCAAAGTCGAAAAATCCAAAATTTTTACACTGAAAATTGCAAATCCACTGGGGGCGGCTGCCCCCGCTTGCCCCTAAATAAAACCGCCCCTGATTTTGTCACCATAATGTTTAGTTTAACCGAGACTTTTTACATGTAGATTATTAGCGCGATTCATTGCTCAAGTAATGGTGAGACTTTGCCAATGTCAAACTCAGGTTCCGGGTGTTGGGTTAAAATTGGTAAAAGTATTAATCTGATGCATGCTAATAATTTAATTTTTTCCCTAATTGGTTCGCAAATCAGTAGGCAGGGCCGGATCTGAGAGTGGGCGAGATGTGCGATCGCATTGGGCATCACAAGACGATGGGCATCAATATTTAAGATCGACTATGTAATTTTTAGAAAGAAAAAAAAATTAAAATGTTACTACATGAGGAAGACGATAGGAAAAGGAAAAATAACTTTACAATATCCTTTTTATAATTATTTATGAGCCTATAACTATTTTATTCAATTACTCATTATTTTTATTGTCATATGTCATATTTCAATATTCTTTATAAATTTATGTAACAATATTCGTAGAACTTTACATTTCAAAGATTAACATTTTAGAGGTTAAAATTTCATGAGATTATTATTCATTTATTCATTAAAATAAAAAAAAAATATTCAATAGTCATATTTTTTTAACAAGTCTTATGATACTGTGCTCGCTTTATAATTGGTACTCCATTAGCTATTATTATGATTAAATATACACTAATAGTTAAGTTAATGTTATTGAAAATTTAGTTTCAATAAGTTACTTTTAACTTCAAAGTTTTATTGATTTGAAATTACTTACAAAATATAACTAAAAGTAAAAAAAAAAAAAATGAAATCTTGCTTTCATATTCAATATATTACTCATATTAAAGTTAATATTTTTACACAATAAATGTTTTGTTACTAAAGTCTGCTTATTTAATTCTTTACGTTGGAACACACACAAACTTCATTTTAATTAATCTATTTTAAGACTGTAGTACTAACTTTATTGTTTAAAATTTGGAGGGCATACTTCGATGTTTTCGCACTGAGCATCACAATTGACATGGTTGACCCTGTCAGTAGGAGATGGAAAGCAAACATCTTTTTGGTTAGACCCTTGGATAGAAGGTAAACAACTAGCTGCCAGTTACCATCGACTGTACGCTATAGAAAACCAACCAAGAGTGCAAAGTGGCCGATCTATTCATCGAGGGAAGTTGAGAATGGTGTTGGAGAAGGCCCCTCACAGGAGGTATTGAGCTTGAAAATTGTAAGAAAACGGGTATGAAAACAAATAATCTGGAATGGTTCCTGAATCGTGAAACGCTTTCCTAATTATGTATTTCGCCCCTCACAAGCCTCGGGTTTACACGAATCCTAATTGGGATAAGACAAGAACGATTTTATTTTCAGTCAAAAAGAAATCAAAATCACGAATTAGAAAATCTCTGTGTGTTACTGTGTATATTTTTAATGAATGCAAAAAGCTGTTGGAAAAACAGGGATATAATCAGTTTTTCAATAGTTATAATGAAGAGTCAAAATGAAGAGTCATAACTCTTTAATTTAAGAGGGAAAAACGGTTGGCACTATTTCATTAAAATGAATAGTATCTTTTCGGTTAAGGTTTTGGGGCGCTGCCCCTTGGACCTCGCAAGGGGGAGCAACCCTCTTGACCTCAGTATTTTGCGCAACAGTTAGTAGCCAATTTTTATGGGCATGTACTCTTCACTCTCCGAACCCGTTGTTAAGTATAGCTAGCTAACTGTTGCATTCAAGTAAATCTCAATTCACTAAAATGAATGTTGGATGACACTAAAATCACCAACAAAAATTACATATAGTTGCTTAATTTGATGTCTTTGGTGTCACGCACGTGTTCAGACCCATTTTCCAGTCAACACGCCACCCAACACGTTGTAGCGCAACGTGTTGGTGGCTCATGTTTCTTGTGTGCTTGTCGTTGGCACAGAGAAGGAAGGAAGTGTGTTGGCGACGTGACGAGCTTTTATTGGAGGACTTTTTTTTGTGTTTGAGGTGTTCGAAGATAGAGGATGAGAAAAATATGGAGATATAGTGGCGATGTGAGAAAGAGATGGAGGGGGACCATATGAGAGTGGATATAAATATAAATACTTCATCATTCTTATATTAATAGTCATGTTTTAACTTTGAAGATTTTTTTTTCTTTCCATACTTGACTTCAAATATTTTTGTTTGTTGAATATTATTTTAACAGTATAACGTTTATCAAATATTATATAACACATAAAAAATAATTTAAACTTAAAGTTGAAAAAAGAAGAATTATACATATAAGACGAAGAGAGCAATAATTATAAATATAATAAAAATATAAATTTAATTATGTGTATTATATGTTTATTTTATATTTGAAATACTTAAATTTATTTAAACTAGTAAAATAAATAACATATAAAATGATTTTTACTTTAACAAAAAAAAAAAGTTCTGTATAAGAATTTTAAATAACCCACTTTACATCGAGCACGCTACTCAACTACTCAAGCCTAAACACACCATTTCACTACATTCAGTTTGTCACGTCACCGCCAACTACTTACTTCCACTGTCAATATCCCAAAACATGGAGAGTTATCCTTACATCATCCTTTATAGATGTGCACACCAATCATACATTATCATATTGTAATACCGTCAACTACATACTTCCACCATCAATATCTCAAAACATGGAGAGTTATCCTTATGCAGTCGTACATCACCAACCATACATTATCATATTGTAACTTACTGTAAGACATATTTAATGTTTCATGACTAAAAATTGATGTATAAGATCACTCGTATCCGTCCGTGGTTGCATCCGCCCTTCGACCCGTGATTCAACGGCGGCGATATTAGCAACCCGCCGTTGCTACCTGTAGCGACCCGACAAAATTGTCATTGACGGCGCTGTCTACTTAGGTCCCGTTACGTGGTCATAAGTCTTTAAAACAACGTTTGACCAAAAGTATGTCGCATTCATTTCAAAAGTAAGGATGTTTCAAGGTTTACAAAGTAGTTCAACGACTAGTTACATTACAACGTTTAAAGTACAATTGAAACATATGCGACACAATTTAAAGTAAGTCAAAAGACGCTCCACGTATGCACGTATACTCGACGTCCAAGCAAGTATCAAAAAGTATAGTGCGGAAGCATGTATCACCTAGTATTCAAGGACCTGAGAAAAACATAGAAAATCTGTCAACGAAAACGTTGGTGAAGTCATAGGTGTATGTATAAAGTATGTTTTGAACCACAAGATTTTGTATAAATCGATTATCAAGCGTATACATCTCAAAAGATGTGTTTCTATCACGAGCATCCAATTATCAAAGCTTAACTGAATCTTACCTCTGCATATAGTGTTAGAACCTACACTATTCCGATAAAATTATATTTCATCCGTTAACGGTAGCGAACCGTCCGAATGAGGGTTCGTTAAACCCGTATGGCCACACAACATAAGTTCACGCTTACACCCTACAAGTGTAACTGATGATATTTGGACTTGAGGATTTTTGTTCTAACTCGTATGTATCTTTGCTTTCGTATTTGTGTTCAAAGTATGAAAGTATAAATCGTTTATGTTTTCTCATCCCACATATAAGTATAAAAGAGTAAAAGTGGGACTATGATCTCACCTTGAGTGCAAGCGTATAAAAGTACTTTGCAAGTAAACGTGTGCAAGAACGAATGCTAGTCTTGACCTAAACAAGTAGGTCGTATCAATAACGGTAAACACGATTGGTCAAAGTTGTTCAATTTGTCCTATGGCTCGTTACGACTCGATTACATATAGCATGTGAATCACGTTGCCAAGTTTCATGCATGATTCAAATATAAAAGCATGTTAGGATGATTGCATAAGTATTTGGTTAAATTTAAACGAAAGTAAACTTTGGTCAAGTCAAAGTCAACGAAAAAGTCAACACGCTCGGGTCGGGTCCCGAACTATTTTTCTGAGGTTTTTAATCATATATGAGCATGTTAGAACAAGTTACATGTGAATCGGAGGTGCGTAGCATAGTTAGAATTAAATGGTAAACGGCCAACCAAATCAGAACCTGGTAGTTTATTTGTACGACGTCTAGAATGGCTGGACGGCGTCCAGATGTGAAGGCCTGGACGGCGTCCAAGAATCTCGACGGCATCCAAGAATCTAGACGGCGTCCAGATTAGTGCACAGACCCTGTTTTGCTGAAAACACACAAGTGCACGAACCAAACTTCAAACAATCACATTTTATGATCCGCAAACAATCAAAACATGTATCTTATATCATCGGAAAGGTATTTTGATGAGGAAAATAACTAAACACATTTCATCAATCAATTTAATATTTACAACAACCAAAATCACATTAAATGCTCACTATTTATTACATTTAAGTTCATTAAATGCGTTTCATGATTCGGGCAACCAATTTACATGTATGATATGCCGTTTCGAAGGTAATTAAACACACATTGCAACTAAATACTTATCAACAACATTTTATAGCATTTAATGCATCAAAGTTCATAATCAAGCCTATCAAACCCTAACTCAAATCACCAAAATAATAATCATGTTAATGAAGTTTCCTTAATCAACCTACACATCAAAATGAAGCTAGTGATGCTAGTAACACATTTAATACATGAACTTTTAACATTTAACAACATTTAAGCAATCAAATCACAAAATCAAACACACCAACTTTCAAGTTCATGCTAGTTACTTAAAATAACAAGATCGAACATATAAATCACATATTCATGTTAGACCTGAGCCATAGACACTAATTAGCACTTTTATAAGTCAAAATTATCAAGAACACAAAATCTAGTGTTTTTAGAAAGTTATCCAAATGAGATGTAATCGGTATGGATTCGAAGAGGAAGATGCAAGGATTCCAAATATGTAATTTGTTTTAGTTGATGCTTGCTAGATTCAAAATACATGATGATTCTTTGTTTGGTTGCTTGAGAGAAAAAGAATGGAAGTATTAGAGAGGGAGGTGATGAATGAATGGAGGAGAAAGGCCTGACCATTTAACCTAGTCAAATGTTTGGCATCTTGGCGAGTTTATGAAATGTCCCGTTCATATTGATTATAAACGTTACATATTAATTGATTTCGTTGCGAGTTTTTGACCTCTATATGAGACGTTTTTCAAAGACTGCATTCGTTTTTAAAACAAACCATAACCTTTATTTTATCGACAAGGTTAAAAAGTCACCACCTAGATTATCCAGAAATGATAATCTAAAAATATCACACTTACACACTACCAATACATATTGGTTTACAATATTAATATGTTACAACAAAGTAAATCTCGAATGCAGTTTTAAACAATATTATACAAGCATGCTGACACCAAATCTTGTCCATATTTTAGCATGCAATAGCGAAAGCTCTTAATAATCACCTGAGAATAAACATGCTTTAAACGTCAACAAAAATGTTGGTGAGTTATAGGTTTAACCTATATATTTATCAAATCGTAATAATAGACCACAAGATTTCATTTTTCAATAACATACAATCTGTATAAAAATCATTCATATGTTGAACACCTGGTAACCGACATTAACAAAATGCATATAGAATATCCCCAAAATAGAAATCCATCTGTATTAATAACTCGAAGTACTGATAATGCTAAAAACGAACATATATTTCATAGCATTATTCCTCAAGAAAGACAAGCTTTTAGTTGCAATTGTTCTATTTAAAAGTGATATTCGTTTAAATAATAAAAGGTGAAGACAAAAGACAGATTCGACGAATTGAAGACGCAAAGGTCCAAAAAGCTCAAAAGTACAAAATTCAATCAAAGAGGTTCCAATTATTGATAAGAAACGTCTCAAAATTACAAGAGTAAAAGATTCAAAACGCAAAGTACGAATATTAAATTGTACGCAAGGACGTTCGAAAATCCGAAACCAGGACCAGAGTCAACTCTCAACGCTCGACGCAACGGACTAAAAATTACAAGTCAACTATGCACATGAATATAATATAATATATAAATAATTCTTAAAAATTATATATATATTATATTAATATTTAAAATCGTCGGCAAGAAAGAAGCCAAAGCTGGTGAGCTGGAATTTCAAACTCCGCGACTCGCGGAGTTTGAAGGCAAAAAATGCCGCGAGTCGCGGAGCTTCCCTGGACTCAAATCCCTATAAAAGCAAACGAATTCTGATCATTTTTATCATCAATATATATCCATCCATCTATCTATACGTAATATTTATATTTATAATTTATATTTTAATTTTAATTTTAATTTTAATCCTAATAATAAGGGTATTTTAGCGAATGTTGTAAGGGTGTAAGTCGAAATTCTGTCCGTGTAACGCTACGCTATTTTTAATCATTGTAAGTTATGTTTAACCTTTTTAATTTAATGTCTCGTAGCTAAGTTATTATTATGCTTATTTAAAACGAAGTAATCATGATGTTGGGCTAATTACTAAAATTGGGTAATTGGGCTTTGTCCCATAATTGGGGTTTGGACAAAAGAACGACACTTGTGGAAATTAGACTATGGATTATTAATGGGCTTTATATTTGTTTAACTAAATGATAGTTTGTTAATTTTAATATAAAGATTTACAATTGGACGTCCCTATAAATAACCATATACACTCAATCGGACACGATGGGCGGGGTATTTATATGTACGAATAATCGTTCATTTAACCGGACACGGGAATGGATTAATAGTCACTAGAATTATTAAAACAGGGGTGAAATTATGTACAAGGACACTTGGCATAATTGATAACGAAGTATTAAAACCTTGGGTTACACTCAGTCGACATCCTGGTGTAATTATTAAACAAAGTAATAAAACCTTGTTATAGTTTAAGTCCCCAATTAGTTAGAATATTTAACTTCGGGTATTAGGATAATTTGACGAGGACACTCGCACTTTATATTTATGACTGATGGACTGTTATGGACAAAAACCAGACGGACATATTAAATAATCCAGGACAAAGGACAATTAACCCATGGGCATAAAATTAAAATCAACACGTCAAACATCATGATTACGGAAGTTTAAATAAGCATAATTATTTTATTTCATATTTAATTTCCTTTATTTTATATTTAATTGCACTTCTAATTATCGCACTTTTATTTATTATTATTATATTTAATTGCACTTTTAATTATCGTACTTTTTAATTATCGCAAGTTTATTTTATCGCACTTTTATTATTCGCAATTTCATTATCGTTATTTACTTTACGCTTTAAATTAAGTCTTTTATTTATTTAATATTTTACATTTGGTTTTAACTGCGACTAAAGTTTTAAAATCGACAAACCGGTCATTAAACGGTAAAAACCCCCCTTTATAATAATAATATTACTTATATATATATTTGTATTTTTATAAATTAAACTAATATAGCGTTAAGCTTTAATTAAAAGATTTTCCCTGTGGAACGAACCGGACTTACTAAAAACTACACTACTGTACGATTAGGTACACTGCCTATAAGTGTTGTAGCAAGGTTTAAGTATATCCATTCAATAAATAAATAAATATCTTGTGTAAAATTGTATTGTATTTAATAGTATTTCGTAGTAAAATTTAAGCTATTTTATATACACCTCGCATAACATCAAGTATTTTTTGGCGCCGCTGCCGGGGAACATCTAGCTTAAAAGCCGGAAGCGCAACGCTAAATATATAAAAAAAAGATTTTTTTTAGTTTACTAATATAAAAAATTACGCTTTTGTAAAAATACGTTTTAAATATTCAAAAATATAAAAAGAAAAACAAAAATATAAATATTTTTAAGAGTTTGTTAAATATTTAAGTTTTATAAAGTTTCTTTATTTTTATTTTATAAAAAATATAAGTTTTATTTAAATATTTTGTGTTTATTTAAAATATAAAAAATTTAAAAAAAAACCGAAAAAAATATATATATATAAATCTATTTTTTTTAGATTGTTATTTTTATAAAATTATAAAGTATTTCTATTTTTATTTTAGTTTTTAAATATAAGTTTTTATTATATAAATATTTTTATTTAAACAGAAAATATAAAACAGAAATTTAAAAAAAAAAAAAACTGAAACGAACGATTTTTGTCCTGCACCTGATCTGAAATTTGAAACCCCGCGACTTGCAGAGTTTTCCAGCTTCGAGAACCGCGACTCGCGGAGTTCTCTCTGACACGTGACCAGAAACCCTAATCTGCATCATTACGTAATTATTATTATTATTATTAATTAAAAACCCTAATTAGGTTTTAATTTTTAATTAATTAAGTTTAGTTTATTTATTTAATTTGTATATTTAGTTTAATTAATTTAAATAAATTATAAATTTACACTTTTATAAAATAAATAATATAAAAATAATATTTTTATAAAAATTGTACTTTTTACAACTTTTAGTATATTTTTATATTTTGTCCTTTTTTTAATTGTTTTAGCGTAATATTTGTATTTTTCGCTCGTATTTAGTTTTAAACTTAGTTTTTGCCATAGTTATTTTTATTTCTAGATTTTTAGGCTTTGCCGTAAAATCCCTTAAGTGTTTTTTCTTTAGATTAAGATTTAGGTGCTTTAGAATTTTGCGACGCCTTTTTAAGTTTTAGTACCTTTTTAAGTTATTGCCATTTGGGATATAGTTTTACTTGTAAGCTTTAATATTTTTAGACGCAACTTTTAGTTTTACATTTTTAGTTCCTTTTTAAGTTTAGACGCGCTATTTTCTTATTTCTCGACGCCTTTTACTTATGTATCAATTATCACTCCAATTAGTAATCTCAATTTGCGATTATAATTTTAAGTTAGTGATAGTAATAAGGTTGGGTTAGTCGAGTGTTTTTAAGTTCTATAAGTCATTTCTTTTTATTTTTTATTTTCCGACGCCTTTTATTTTTCAACCCTTTTCTTTTTCTTTTTCGACGCACTCTTTTTCTTTCTTATTTCTCGCTATTCTAGTTTTAGGACATAGATTTTTATTCTACTTCTTATCTAAATTTCTTAAAATTACGAAAATTTATTTTAAGTGGTTAAATTGATAGACATCAAAATTTTCTGGTTCGTAGTAATAGTTGAATTTGTACGTGGACCGGGTTATTGGAGCCAAACAGTCCTCAATTATATTGAGACCAAACGAATCCTGCCCCTCTGCTGCATCTTTTGGCTATTCGAAACGTGGGCAAAATCAGAAAAGTCTATTAATTGGATAACTTATATAATTTTTCTTTCCTTTTTAAAAACTAATAGGATATTCAGTGAATGCACCGAGCAAGACGTTCACCACCTTTTGTACGTTCACCACCTGTAACTCGATCAAGACATCTAGCTAATATTGTCGCTGTTGATAATCCATTTTTTGAACCCGACCTCACAATTGAGAATCCGGAGAATATTCAGGGACGATTCATAGATCCTGAACCATTAAATTTTCCTCCGGAACCACCAATCATTCAAACAGAGATTGTTGAGGAACGAACCATTAAATCAGAATCCTCTTGTGATTCCGATTCAACAAATTCAATTATGGAGAATCTTGAACCTTTAAGTATGGAAGACCGAATGAGAGCTAAACGCACTGGCCAAGGTCACGCAATTACTCATCCAGACATTAATGCGCCAGATTATGAAATCAAAGGACAAATTCTACATATGGTGACTAATCAATGCCAATTTAGTGGTGCGCCGAAGGAAGATCCAAATGAACATCTTCGTACCTTTAATAGGATCTGCACTCTATTTAAAATCCGAGAAGTGGAAGATGAACAGATATATCTCATGTTATTTCCCTGGACTTTAAAGGGAGAAGCCAAAGATTGGTTGGAATCGTTACCTGAAGGGGCGATCGATACATGGGACGTTTTAGTTGAAAAATTTCTTAAACAATTCTTTCCGGCATCTAAAGCCGTAAGACTTCAAGGAGAAATTGTTGCGTTCACACAGAAACCGAATGAAACTCTATATGAGGCGTGGACAAGATTTGGAAAGTTATTAAGAGGATGTCCGCAACATGGTTTAGACACCTGTCAAATAGTACAAATATTCTACCAAGGATGCGACATCACTACAAGAAAAGACATAGATATAGCAACTGGTGGTTCTATTATGAAGAAAACCGAAACTGATGCTTACAAAATTATTGATAACACTGCTTCCCACTCACATGAGTGGCACCAAGAAAAAGATATCGTTAGATCATCTAAAGCAGCTACAGCCGATTCTAGCCATGACTTAGATTCCATTTCCGCAAAGATAGATGCTGTCGAGAGACGAATAGAAAAGATGACTAAGGATATTCACTCAATACGAATTAGTTGTGAGCAGTGTGGAGGACCACATTTGACAAAAGATTGTCTCAGTATTGAATTAACAATGGAACAAAGAGAGAATATTTCATACATAAACTAAAGGCCTGAAAATAATTATCAGAATAATTATCAACCGCCAAGACCGATCTACAATCAAAACCAGAATTATAATCGAAATATTCCATACAACAACTAACAAGGTCCTAGCAATCAACAAGTATCCAATAATACTTACAACCAGCAAAGACCTAATTTTCAAAACAAACCACCACAAACCGATGATAAAAATCCGAATTTAGAAGATATGATGACGAAGCTAGTTGAAACTCAAACGCAGTTTTTCACATCTCAGAAACAAACTAATGAACAAAATGCTCAAGCATTTAGAAATCAACAAGCTTCTATTCAAAACTTGGAACAAGAAGTAAGTAACCTAGCAAGGTTAATAGGTGAAAGAAAACCGGGAAGTTTACCTAGTGATACAAATGCAAACCCCCGGAATGAAACAGCTAAAGCCATTACCACAAGAAGTGGTACAACACTTAAACCACCTGAAATACCTGTAACTTCTGATGAAGCTATTTCTACTCCACAAGAACCACAACCTGAACAAGATAAGGAAAAAGAACCGGTAGTTGAAAAGGTTAATGAAGATAACACAGCTAAGGATAAACCTTATGTTAAATCATACCAACCACCACTTCCTTACCCGAGTAAAATGAAGAAAGAGAAACTTGAAGCCGAGCAATCCAAATTCTCGGATATGTTTAAACAGATAAATGTAAATCTTCTTTCATTGATGTGATTTCAGGAATGCCTAGATATGCTAAATTCTTGAAAGATCTGATCACGAATAGAAAGAAAATGGAAGAACTCTCGGCTGTTACTATGAACGCTAATTGTTCAGCAGTGCTGTTGAATAAGATACCAGAAAAATTATCTGATCCAGGAAGTTTCACAATTCCATGTTTTCTGGGTAGTCTTAGTTCAATAGAAGCATTGACAGACTTAGGTGCTAGTATAAATTTAATGCCGTATTCACTATACGCTAAACTAGACCTTGGAGAATTGAAACCAACAAGAATAAGCATACAACTAGCCGATCGATCAATAAAATATCCTAGAGGGATAATGGAAAATATGCTAGTTAAAGTTGGTACTTTAGTATTTCCAGTAGATTTTGTTGTTCTAGACATGGAAGAAGATTCTCAAGTTCCTCTCATATTAGGAAGACCATTCTTAAACACGGCTAAAGCAATGATAGACGTGTTCGGTAAAAAATTGACCCTAAGTATAGAGGACGAGAGTGTTACCTTTTCAGTTGATAGAGCAATGCAACAACCGCAATCTGCAGATGATACATGTTATTATATTCAAACTATAGATTCACATGCAGAATTATTGGAAGAATTTCCAGAATTACAAGGAACAGGAGAATGTTCTTTAGGAGAAGGAACTGAACCAATTGATGAAGTTGAAATGTTAGCTACACTTATAGCTAATGGATATGAACCAACAACAGAAGAAATTCAAATGCTAAAAGAAGAAGATAGATATTGATATAAATCATCAATAGAAGAACCACCGAAATTAGAGTTAAAGCCACTTCCAAACCATTTGGAATATGCTTATTTACATGGTGAATCTGAATTACCTGTAATAATATCGTCTTCTCTTACTGAAAATGAGAAATCACAACTCATTCCTGTGTTGAAAGCTCATAAACCAGCTATAGCATGGAAGATTCATGATATTAAAGGAATAAGTCCTTCGTATTGCACACATAAAATCCTTATGGAAGAAGGTCATAAAACGTATGTGCAACGCCAACGAAGACTAAATCCTAATATGCAAGATGTAGTTAAAAAAGAAATTATTAAACTGCTAGACGCAGGTCTAATTTATCCAATCTCTGATAGCCCATGGGTAAGCCCAGTTCAATGCGTGCCTAAGAAAGGTGGCATGACTGTCATTACAAATGAAAAAAATGAGCTTATTCCTACTAGGACTGTAACAGGATGGCGTGTATGTATTGATTCTAGAAAATTAAATGACGCCACCAGAAAAGATCACTTTCCCTTACCTTTTATTGATCAAATGTTGAAAAGATTAGCCGGAAATAGTTACTATTGTTTTCTTGATGGATTTTCCGGATATTTTCAAATTCCAATAGCACCCGAAGATCAAGAGAAAACCACGTTCACGTGCCCTTATGGTACTTTTGCTTACAAAAGCATGCCATTTGGACTTTGCAACGCCCCTGCAACCTTTCAAAGGTGCATGATGGCGATTTTTCACGACATGATAGAAGAATGCATGGAAGTTTTCATGGATGACTTTTCAGTCTTCGGTGATACATTTGAATCATGTCTAGCTAATCTTGAACGAATGCTGATTAGATGCGAACAATCAAATCTAGTACTTAATTGGGAGAAATGCCATTTCATGGTTAAAAAAGGCATCGTTCTTGGACATAAAATCTCAAAGGAAGGAATTGAAGTGGATAGAGCTAAAGTAGATGTAATTGCTAAACTTCCACATCCCACCAATGTTAGAGGAGTTAGGAGTTTTCTAGGGCATGCCGGTTTTTACCGACGTTTCATAAAAGATTTTTCTAAAATTGCCACTCCTATGAATAAACTCCTAGAAAAAGATGCTCCATTCATCTTTTCAGATGACTGTATCAAATCTTTTAATATTCTTAAAGAAAAACTCACTAATGCGCCGATCATGATAACACCAAATTGGAATCTACCGTTTGAACTAATGTGCGATGCAAGTGATTTTGCAATGGGAGCCGTTTTAGGACAAAGGATTGAAAAACGATTTCAACCTATATATTATGCTAGTAAGATGTTACAAGGAGCACAAATGAACTATACAACTACTGAAAAAGAACTCCTTGCTATTGTCTTTGCTTTTGACAAATTTCGTTCATATCTCGTTCTAGCAAAAACGGTGGTCTATACCGACCATTCAGCTCTTAGATACCTATTTTCGAAACAAGATGCCAAACCATGATTAATCCGTTGGATCTTACTCTTACAAGAGTTCGATATTGAAATCCGAGATAAAAGAGGAGCAGAAAATCTCGCCGCTGATCATCTTTCTCGTCTTGAAAATCCCGAATTAGAAGTTCTAAATGAATCGGCCATACAAGACAACTTTCCTGATGAATATCTATTGAAGATAGATTATAATGAAATACCATGGTTTGCAGACTATGCAAACTACTTAGTATGTGGATTCCTTGAAAAAGGTTTATCGTACCAAAAACGAAAGAAATTCTTTAGTGATATAAAACACTATTTTTGGGAAGATCCACATCTGTTTAAAAGTTATCCCGATGGAATAATACGCCGATGTGTATTCGGAGATGAAGCTAGTAAAATTTTAAACCATTGTCACACAGGACCAACAGGAGGGCATTATGGGCCTCAACTAACAGCAAGAAAAGTTTATGAAGCTGGATTCTATTGGCCTACAATTTACAAAGACGCACACCTTCTTTGCAAATCCTGTGATGCTTGTCAAAGGGCTGGAAAAATAAGTCAACGTGATGAAATGCCACAAAATGTCATCCAAGTATGTGAAGTATTTGACATTTGGGGTATTGACTTTATGGGTCCATTTCCAAAATCTCATAATAATCTCTATATTCTCGTAGCCATTGATTATGTATCTAAATGGGCGGAAGCACAAGCTCTCCCAACTAACGATGCACGAGTTGTAGTCAACTTTTTAAAACGTCTTTTTGCAAGGTTTGGAACACCGAAAGCTTTAATAAGTGATCGGGGTACTCATTTCTGTAATAATCAACTTGAGAAAGTTCTTAAAAGATATGGAGTAACTCATAAAAGCTCCACCGCATATCATCCACAAACAAGTGGACAAGTTGAAAATACCAACCGAGCTTTAAAACGTATTCTAGAGAAAACCGTAGGATCAAATCCGAAGGAATGGTCCATTAAATTGGAGGATGCACTCTGGGCTTTTAGAACAGCCTACAAAACTTCAATTGGAACCACACCTTTTAGTCTCGTTTATGGAAAAGCATGTCATCTTCCAGTAGAAATTGAACACAAAGCATTTTGGGCTTTGAAGACATGTAATCTTGATTTACATGAAGCTGGACGTCTACGATTAAGTCAACTAAACGAATTAGAAGAATTAAGACATGAAGCATACGAAAATTCGTTAATCTATAAAGAAAGAACGAAGAAATGGCAGGATAAAAGAATCAGAAGTTCAAAAGAATTTAAAGAAGGAGACATAGTTCTTCTTTTCAATTCACGATTCAAGCTATTTCCTGGAAAATTGAAATCAAGATGGTCTGGATCATTCATAGTCAAAAGAGTTTTCCCATACGGAACGATAGAATTAATAAATTCAAATGGGATTGAATTTAAGGTTAATGGTCACAGAGTTAAACAGTACATAGATAGTCTAATGGAAGTTGACAATGAAGTTAATCAAAATTTCGATACCACAGCTAACTAAGTGTGGGGAGAATCAAGTCTTTAAAGGATAATATGTATTTCTGTTAGAGTTAGATTTTCTGTTTTCGTGTAGTTCTCGAAAATGGAACCCGAATGGTCTTTCCCTAGCAGACCCTAAAGAACTAGTCTTCTCCCTCCATTCTGAATTTTTATTTTTTTTAAGAAATGAAGACTGCCTGTGAACTAAACCATGGTCTAATGCTACACGCTTTGATCACTAAACGTAATAATGACACACTTCCGAGTGAAATAGTATCAGTAATCAGAGAAAGATTGGACGGAGTAAGAAAAGAATCCAGATGCGAAGATAATAAGTTACAATTTGGTAAAGGAAAATCAAAATCTGCAGCGAAAAGAAGAGCACGACACCTAGAAAGATGTCACAAATGCGGAAAATGGTCACATGGAGGTAAATGTTCAAACAATCAAACCTATTCAAATACCGAATTTGTTACTTTATGCAGAGACGGACCGTTCATATGTTTAGAAGAAAAAACACTGAATGCTTGAGGTTACGCCTATGTAGCTATAGAAAACCAATTAAACTGACTATCTTATGAATGGGATAGATCATATAACTAAGAATACTATCTCACAGGTAAGTCTGTACAATTTTTATTTTTATTTTTAACCTTTTGATAATAAACGCTAATTTGTTCGCTATAAAGTATTAAATTGGTATTGAATAAAATTAGGTTTGGCGACCGAAATTATTGATATCATTCAAAAATTTATTACATCACTGCGAAATTTAACGTTTATTCTTAAGGTATAAATATCTTTAATCAATCAACCCAAAATATTTCAAAAATTCGTCATGAGTTAAATTAGGTCATGGAACCGAAATTACTTTACCGAAAAGAGGGGCGTATATTTTTGATAATATTTGATTGATTAAAGTGGGATAAAAGCCAAAAAGATTTTTAATTTTACCATGTTTTAAAAAATTAATACATAAAAATTAAAATAATATTGTAAACTTTTTAAAATTAATATATTTAAAATTGTAAATATTTGAAAAATTAATCTTTTCAATATAAGTTTGTATGTTTAAAAACAAAAATATAATATAAGTTTAGTGTAAATTTTTAATTTTTATTATATGAATTCTTAATTTTATGCATTTTTAATTTAAGTTTGGCGTGAATTTAAAAACAAAAATTTACTTTATTTCGCTAAGTTAAAAATATGATTTTTAAAATTCGTCATAAGTTGAAGACTAGGTCTTTGAACCGAAATTGCTTTACCCGAGGGAGGGACGAGAACTTTTATTATCATTATTTTTAATCTTATTGAATTAAAGTATGCCAAAAACATTAAAAACTCAAAAATCTTAGCTTTTAAAACAATCGCTACAAAAAGACAAATTTTAAAATTTTGTCGAAGGACGGACTAGGACATTGATCCGAAACGACCTCGTCCTAAAACAAAGGAAAACAAAATTTTAAATTTATTTTATATTTGTTTTATAAGTTAAGATTTATAAAAAAAAAAAGCACCGCGAGTTCCGGAGTTTGTATTGGTCAAACAGCGCGACTCGCGGAGGACCGAAATTACAGAAAAAAATAAAACGCATCAGAACAGATCAGTTGCATACACCCAACACAAAAATACTGCGAAAAACCCGAAAAAACACTCCCAAATTCGCAATTTTTGACCGTTTATCATCAAACCTTTTACTAAAATCATGTTGAGAAGGATGTTATCAAGGAATTACTCAAGAAAAACGGTAAATTTCTACACCTAAACACCATTTAATCCAAAAATTAATGTTCTTGAGCAATTTTATACCCAATTCGATTTTGATGCTTTTTAGTGTAATTATGCTTAAATTGCTTATGTATTATGCTTGTATAACCTAGATTGATACTATTTAACATGATTAGATGCCTTAAACTTCAAATTTTGAGTAATCTAGGGTTTGTGTTCTTGAGCAAATTTGGGGCTTTTTGATATAAACAGGTTATGGCCGATTTTTGTCATGAATTATTGCTAAATTAAGTAGTGTAACATGTTTAGGTAGTTAAATGATCCAAACCTTGAGCCTAAACATGATTTTGAGAATTAAAGTGGACTTTTTCAAGTCTAAAATTCATGAACTTGATTTTTGAGAAATAATGCCATTTGAAACTTGTTTAATTGCTAGTAATGATTATTTTGACATGTTATTTGAGTTGAATGCTTATGAACTTGGCGAACATTTTCGTATATGCTTATTTGAAAAAGTGTAGATTTGATAAAAATATGAAAATGAGCATAAGTTTGATATAAATTGATCATGTCATTGTAATTATTTTGATTGATGATTTTGCTGACACTAATGCATATTTGGATGCACAAAAATTGTATTTGATGTGTTTTGCAGACTGAAAGGGGTGAATCTTCATCCCAAGCTCGCAATGCTCCTACTGAGAATACGGAACAACGGGAGGTGGATAACTACTACAAACAAGATATACCTCATCCAGTCATGACATTTTCTGATATGCACTTGGAAGATTTGCACCCGAACCTGAGATTTGACAGACTTTGGATAGATTATCCAAAATACCAAAGGGGCTTGCATACTCTTCATTCTAAAGCTGTTGAAGTACCTAGGGTCATAGAATGGGGACCGTTAGAAGCTATAGAATTGGCTGAGCCAATTAGGGAATTACTTACACAGAGGTATGGTAATTCTACTTTTAACGATTGGGTACGTTTATTCAACATGCGTAGACCTGTATATAAAGTATGGTGTGAAGAATTATTGTGTAGTATAGAAATAAATGATCGGGTAGTTAGTTTAACCGATCGATCTTTTATTAGATTTTTGTTAGGAGGTTCGATGTGCCACATGTCTTTACTAGACATGGCTCAGGCCTTACGTATATATACGCCTGAGGAGCTAGCATCTGCCGATTGTAGAGGGTTGATATTGAACGGTAGGAAGATAGACAAAAATTTTGACACACTTGGTGTATGGAGTCAAATGACAAGCCATCACCGATTTAAAGGGGGAAATTACTCTTATTTGGATATAGATAGAGCAGAGTTAAGAGTAATTCATAGGTTTTTAGCTAATTCGATTACACAAAGAGGTAAGAACAAGGAAAAGGTAAATGAACAGGATTTGTTTTACCACATGTGTATTCGAGACCCACAAAGCGCTGTAAGTATACCTTATTGTGTGGGTTATTATTTATCAGCTATGGTTAGGGGGATGAGACTGCATAGCATAATAGGAGGTGGTATATTTATTACTTTGATTGCTGAATTTCTCGGTGTGGATATAAGTCGGGGGGGATTATTAATCGAAGAACCAGAACCCCGCGATACAATAGGTTTAAATGTATACCATGGTGCGAAAGTTTTGAAGAGGCGAAATAACGCCGCAGTACGATATAATGGTAGACATCCACAGGTTGAGAGAAACCAACAGCAAGGTAATGTGGGAGGGGGAAATGAAATGACAGAAATCCAAAGGTTTATAGCTTCACAAGAGTACGAAAATGCTAGACATCGAGCATTTGAAGATTGGCAAGTTCATCAAAACCAAATTATAGCTTATTGCCAACAAATAGGTAGAAACTATATTCCTACTCCATCGCCCGTATTTTCTCCCTGGTCTATAGAGATCCAACCACCGTATCCTACGTATAACCCAGCCGAAGCATTTTATAACACATATGGTTATGCATGGAACCCCTACTGGTATCAGTATCATCCCTAGTCTACTTAGTTTTATTTATTTTATTATTTGTAATGTTGATACATTTAATACTTATGTTAATATTGTAATAGTTTTTATAATTTTCTAATTTTTATTTATTAGATTTTAATAATTTTTGAATGTGGGGTAATATACCAAACTTCAAAAATATGTATATATGTTTGCAGTTTATCTTATGTACACAACAGGGTAAAACAACGCATTTTCAAAGACTGGCATTAAGTTCAGCAAAAGCAACTAATTTTGACGACAAGATGCAAAATATATGTGAAATAACAACAAGACGGAATGAACAAATGATGTGCACCATTTATCATTCAACACAAACACAAATATGTTTGGAAACTTTGGTAAAATTTAATCATTTCTACGCTAATCACCCTCAATAATTTAAATTGTTACTGATTTCTTGCAAATGAGGGCATTGCAAGATCTTAAGTGTGGGAAGGGGTTAAATTCTTTCGGATTTTTAAAAATTTCTATCTTAAACACTTGGTTACCATTAAAAATACTAGTAAAGCAGTAGTTGTATTAGAATCTAGTGCTCTCTGATAATAAAGAACAGCCCTAGTCTTATATACTGACTACCTAATTCTAGTAAAAATTTTCAAAATTTTCAACTAAATGAACTCAAAATCATGTTTATACATATTTATGAAAGATAAAACTAGGTGTTAACACCGAAATTATTGTTACCTCGGAAAGGACATAAATTGAGAAACAAACCAAAATGTTAGAATTCATTTAAGAATGGAATAGAGGAGAACAAAAAGGAAAAATAAAAGTCAAGTGTGGGAAAATTCTCCAAGTTATTCAAAACATATGTCACATATTTTTGTACAAATAACTGAAAATACTTTTGCTTTGGACTAAACTAAAAAGTTTTATCTGATTTACTGTAAGAAAGATGGATCTACACGATGAATCAATTCCATCATTAAAAGAAAGTAAAGTCTTTCGAAAAAGAAACGCGCTTCTTGATTTAGGTCAGGGAGTTGTCGTCCAGACCAGCTGTAGGTTGACGAAAAATCTAGAAAAGTCATCACTAAAATCAGCAGGAAATCCACGGACCTCAGCATAAAACAGGGTCGCCATGTGGTCAGACTTATCCTAACCAGGAGAGGATCTGTCTTGCAAAATGGGGAGGGCACCGTGCAAATTAGCTTGATAAGACTAATGAATCAGATCCCCAGAAAGGATAATCTCCTTAAAAGATCAAAAATCAGCTTTTAAGACTGATATTACTCAATCCTTGAGATTGACCTTAAAGATTGAGAATTCAAACTCATGGAATTCAATGATATCTAAACTCGAGCTTGAACGAGAAAATATTTTAATCAAAAATTACAAACCGATTTGTTTTCTGAAAATCTATTTTCAATGCGTTCATTACCATTGAACGTAAAATCCTAGGAATTCACCTGGAATTCATTAGGTCACCTGAACCAAATTGGGTGTCAACCGTAAGAACGGTGGTTGTATAGCATGGTCAAAGACAGGACCTTGTGCCAGACCGAAAAATCATAAGGGTGAGCTTTACTATTGCTCCTACCAAGGATAGTAATTGCGTCCGACACGTTATAGACCATAATTAAAAGCATGTCAGGGGACATTGCCTTAACAGTTGCTTGTTCAACGCTTTCCTTTACAACCGGACGGTAGTTTACCGAAAGGTAATATATGGAGCAAGTATACTGGACGTGTTGCTTTCCTAATACAAGGTTAGCAAGTGGGTGACACAAAACCGCAAGTTTTGAGCTAAAATTTTCAAATCTGAAACCCACCAAACCCACAAAAATATTTTGCAAACACCGGTGAAGGGTTATTCCGGAAAACTTATCTAGGGTAAAAGCTAGATTTAATTTTCAAAAGATCAAATGTTTTCATAAAGATCCAATTTCCTTAATGGATCTAAATTTTATAGTCATGTGGGACTGTAAACCATATCGTTACTACCATTGTTTATACCGCCGTATAGAAATCACTGATGTACAAAGTGTGAAGAATAAAGAAGTGATTCTAGTATTTCAAGACTATATTGCTTGAGGACAAGCAACGCTCAAGTGTGGGAATATTTGATAATGCTAAAAACGAACATATATTTCATAGCATTATTCCTCAAGAAAGACAAGCTTTTAGTTGCAATTGTTCTATTTAAAAGTGATATTCGTTTAAATAATAAAAAGTGAAGACAAAAGATAGATTCGGCGAATTGAAGACGCAAAGGTCCAAAAAGCTCAAAAGTACAAAATACAATCAAAGAGGTTCCAATTATTGATAAGAAACGTCTCAAAATTACAAGAGTACAAGATTCAAAACGCAAAGTACGAGATATTAAATTGTACGCAAGGACGTTCGAAAATCCGGAACCAGGACCAGAGTCAACTCTCAACGCTCGATGCAACGGACTAAAAATTACAAGTCAACTATGCACATGAATATAATATAATATATAAATAATTCTTAAAAATTATATATATATTATATTAATATTTAAAATCGTCGGCAAGAAAGAAGCCAAAGCTGGTGAGCTGGAATTTCAAACTCCGCGACTCGCGGAGTTTGAAGGCAAAAAATGCCGCGAGTCGCGGAGCTTCCCTGGACTCAAATCCCTATAAAAGCAAACGAATTCTGATCATTTTTATCATCAATATATATCCATCCATCTATCTATACGTAATATTTATATTTATAATTTATATTTTAATTTTAATTTTAATTTTAATCCGAATAATAAGGGTATGTTAGCGAATGTTGTAAGGGTGTAAGTCGAAATTCTATCCGTGTAACGCTACGCTATTTTTAATCATTGTAAGTTATGTTCAACCTTTTTAATTTAATGTCTCGTAGCTAAGTTATTATTATGCTTATTTAAAACGAAGTAATCATGATGTTGGGCTAATTACTAAAATTGGGTAATTGGGCTTTGTACCATAATTAGGGTTTGGACAAAAGAACGACACTTGTGGAAATTAGACTATGGATTATTAATGGGCTTTATATTTGTTTAACTAAATGATAGTTTGTTAATTTTAATATAAAGATTTACAATTGGACGTCCCTATAAATAACCATATACACTCAATCGGACACGATGGGCGGGGTATTTATATGTACGAATAATCGTTCATTTAACCGGACACGGGAATGGATTAATAGTCACTAAAATTATTAAAACAGGGGTGAAATTATGTACAAGGACACTTGGCATAATTGATAACAAAGTATTAAAACCTTGGTTTACACTCAGTCGACATCCTGGTGTAATTATTAAACAAAGTAATAAAACCTTGTTACAGTTTAAGTCCCCAATTAGTTGGAATAATTAACTTCGGGTATAAGGATAATTTGAGAGGACACTCGCACTTTATATTTATGACTGATGGACTGTTATGGACAAAAACCAGACGGACATATTAAATAATCCAGGATAAAGGACAATTAACCCATGGGCATAAAACTAAAATCAACACGTCAAACATCATGATTACGGAAGTTTAAATAAGCATAATTATTTTATTTCATATTTAATTTCCTTTATTTTATATTTAATTGCACTTCTAATTATCGCACTTTTATTTATTGTTATTATATTTAATTGCACTTTTAATTATCGTACTTTTTAATTATCGCAAGTTTATTTTATCGCACTTTTATTATTCGCAATTTCATTATCGTTATTTACTTTACGCTTTAAATTAAGTCTTTTATTTATTTAATATTTTACATTTGGTTTTAACTGCGACTAAAGTTTTAAAATCGACAAACCGGTCATTAAACGGTAAAAACCCCCCTTTATAATAATAATATTACTTATATATATATTTGTATTTTTATAAATTAAACTAATATAGCGTTAAGCTTTGATTAAAAGATTTTCCCTGTGGAACGAACCGGACTTACTAAAAACTACACTACTGTACGATTAGGTACACTGCCTATAAGTGTTGTAGCAAGGTTTAAGTATATCCATTCAATAAATAAATAAATATCTTGTGTAAAATTGTATCGTATTTAATAGTATTTCCTAGTAAAATTTAAGCTATTTTATATACACCTCGCATAACATCAAGTACTAAAGCATACCATTTTCCAGTATGGGGGGAGTTAGGGCCCGTAGATCTACCTTTAGGATTCGCGTCAATTAGGGTGTCTGTTCCCTAATTCTTAGGTTACCAAGCTAAAAGGGTGATATTCAGTATTCATAATCTAACATAGAATGTAATTTCAAGTACTTGTGTCTATTTTGTAAAACATTTACAAAACTGCATGTATTCTCATCCCAAAAATATTAGATTCAAAAGTGGGACTATGTGACGCCCCGTACAAAATCAACGTGTACGGATCATCAACAACAGGATCATTACAAGGTCAAACACTATATGCTGTTTAAAAACGAGTTTTATATTCATGAAAAAGATAACTTCAAATGTTTTACAAAAGATAACGTGACACAAAAGTCATTACAAAACCAGTAATCCAAAATAACATAAGTTACGAATGCAAAATATAAGTTCCATGATTGAGACATCTCTAAGTAATGCAGCGGAAATCTAGCACAGCAGGTCTATAATAGCAAGTCTATAACAGCAAGTTTATAACACCAAGGCAGCAAGTCTAATAGCGGAAGCAACAACGTCTAAGCACCTGAGAAATACATGCTTAAAAAGTCAACACGAATGTTGGTGAGCTATAGTTTGTCTGTAATCAGTAATGTAATGTAGGCCACGAGATTTCAGTGCTTCAACTAGCGTTTCAAATCAGTATTTCAAATCATTATGATAAAGTATATGCTTATCCGTGGGCACCCGGTAGCTAACTTAACGTAATATTACCCCCTAAAAGTACACTTGGCGAGTGCGTATGTTTACGAAGTATTAAACACCCGTTAAATGCTAGCGCGACTAGCCCGAGTGGGGATGTCAAACCCTATGAATCCATATCTAAGATTCGCGTTTACCGGTTCAAAAACCAATGGCTAAACGTTACCGAGCTAAGGGGAAAGTTTATGCCGTTGTATAACCCACACACATATAAAGTTTAAGTACTCGTACCTAGTATGTATAACGTAAAAAGCACATGTATTCTCAGTCCTAAAATAGTTAAATAAAAAAGGGATGCTATAACTCACAGTGATAAGAGCGGTAAAGTCGATAATGAAAGTATGCAAGTAGTAAGTCGGTCCGAAAGGTCGTCAACCTAAGTCAAAGGTTACTAGTTCAGTATGTTATCCTCATAAGTTCTAATAGTGCATAAAATAAGTTTAAGTGTCATCATCATCATCATCATTCATCATCGTAAAAGTTAAGTAAGTTTAACAAGTATAGAGGTCGAAACAATAGGCTGACTTTAATCAGCTGCTACGGCCTCTACGTAAATTGAAAAGACGCGTAATCAGTGGCTATGGCTCCGTATGGGAGTCTTCTAGTTTCTGACCAATTTCCAGAACCAAACTCATCTTCGTTTGATTGCGGTGACGGTTTAAGTGCGAGTAGGTCAGAAATTTCAGCACAACGTTAATAGGGTGTAGTGACTTTCGGAAGGCCATAAATCCTAAAATTTAACTCAGATTAAGACGAGGTCTAAACGGAAATCATATAATCGAACCGAACTAACTGAAAATATACTTTCCAGTAGCCCGGGTGGTCTGATCAGATCCCAAAAATAGTAAGCAAGGTGCTCCGGTGGGGTTCTTAGTGCTTGATGCTCATCACGGTTCTCATCCTTGATGCTTGTAGCTTCAATTGTACAACTCGTTGATGGGTTAGCATCACCTTGACCAAGATTCTACCATCAACACACAATATTTTAAGACCAAGTAAGAACACAACTCATTTAAGAGTCTTAGATGGATGATGAACCAAGGTTACATCATATCCTTAGTCTTAACACAATTACAAGTTACATTTTCAACTAAAGCTACAAACTTTACTTCAATCAAGCAAGTATGAACATAATCTAAGTCAAATGAAGTGATGGAACCCTAAGCTAGAGAGCTTGGATCCTTTTCACACAAGTTATAAGGTCACAAAGCTAGAAAGCTTGAACCTTTAGTGTTCTTGAAGACCTTGAAGCATAAAGCTTAGATCTTTAAGTTATATGAAGACCATAAACACAAGTTTTAATCTTTATAACAAAATAATGAGATTATAAGTTAGGAAACTTAGATCCAACAAAAGATATGAAGATTCAAGCTAGAAAGCTTGCATCTTGGTTGTTCTTGAAGATCTTGAAGCATAAAGCTTGGATCTTTAAGTTATATGAAGATTACAAACACAAATTTGAATCTTTACAACAAAATAACAAGATTAAAGTTGAAAGATATAGATCTACAAAGTAGGTGAAGATTTAAAGCTAGAAAGCTTGAATCTTCCATGTTCTTGAAGGATTCAAATCCAAGTTTGAATCTACAAGATGTAATCAAGATCAAAGCTAAAAAGCTTGATCCTTTAAATGATGATGATGATTCGTGAATGATGAAGGGAAGAAGAAGAAGAAAATCAAAAACTTACAAGTTTTAGAGTGAGAAAGACTAGAGAGGAAATAAGAGAGTAAGTGTGTGTGAAATACAAATGAGAGCAAGTGTAAAATGGATAGAATAAGGCTTGTATTTATTGGTGAATGAGGTGATACATGGGGTATCAAAATCATAGGAACATATGGGGGACAAGGGGGACAAACTTTTACTTTTTGGTTAATGGTTGTCTAAAGTTGGTGCTTATGTTAGGATCCCATGCAACATTAAGGATAATACTTGACAAAAATGCTAGCATGTTCCCTCTAATAAATGGGCATTTGTCTTACATATTAATGGGTCACTAGTTACTTATAATTGGGCTAATTAAATGGTCCACTAACTAGTGTAGGGTGGGCTAAAGTCCAACAAGGTAGAAAGTCCAACAAGACTAACTAGTAAGCATAAGTAAATTACTAAGTGTAAATAAGCATCCAAAAACCCAAGTAATTGTTATTATAAAATAACAATTAATATTTCATAGTCATAATATTCCGATTATGACAAAAGTTAAACGTGTACGCAGTACGCAGTTTGTTCGAAACGTCAAGTGACACTAACGGTCATAAAGGCATCCGGTAGTCAAGTTAAGTATCCTACATACTCAAAGGCACGTTTTAACATATAAATGAAAGTAAACCACGTGTATTAAGATTTCAGAGTATAAGATAGCACAGTACGCACAAATACGCAGTTTCGCGAAAACACAAGGCACAAAAGCAAGTCGAAAAAGTCGGGTCGTTACATTACCCACCTGTTAATGGAAATTTCTTCCTGAAATTTGAGGAGTGACTAAGAGTGGTACCGTATTTAATTAAGAAGTAGCGTATTACAATTTCGTGAGACTCGTGGGCTCAGAAATGAGTTATTTACCTTGAAGGGTACTTCGGCGTATAAAAGTAAGAATAGGTATATGCCATTAATTAAGTCTCTTGTCCTAAGATATCAACAAGTTGATTTCGTTTCTTGCTAACATGAATATGTCATCCGAATATATATACCCACAAAAGGAAATATGACATTTTTAGCCCTACAGGCATCTTCAGTAAGCCGGATGCATGAAATACATCATGAATGTTTCTAAA
Organism: Rutidosis leptorrhynchoides; assembly: GCF_046630445.1. Taxonomy (NCBI): domain Eukaryota; kingdom Viridiplantae; phylum Streptophyta; class Magnoliopsida; order Asterales; family Asteraceae; genus Rutidosis; species Rutidosis leptorrhynchoides. The sequence continues at coordinate 88,946,071 of NC_092336.1, read as the reverse complement.
CTTACCTAAAACATTGAGCGCTTATGACACAATACAAAGCTGATAGATAGAATAGAAAACATGATGATCACAACATACTACGTGTGAACTTATCCTTGGATGGAATGAAAGCACAGTTCCATATTGTAACTTTATCCATTCAGTTACATGTTGAAGTTATGGTTATTATTAAATAGAACAACATAAAGTTGCAATCAACGAAGGAAGAAATATGTAGAGTATCCACATCAGTGCCGTAAATGTTATAAGCAGTCCCCTTCCAAGAGGATAACGAGATTCATAGATTCCTAAAGTATCTTACACTACAATTTCGAAAGAAAATCACACGAAAGGTGTGGTCCTTGAACCAGAGTGAACTCTTCGAGTGGATTGATCCGAATTTATCCTTATACTTTTGGGGATGCGCGGATGAGAGGATATGTGAACCCTTGGTCATAAAGAACGGTTTACTCTAAGTGAAAAGAATCTCAAAAACGATTCCTTGTACCTCAACCTACTGATTCATAGAGATGACGTTTACGAGGGTGTTGCGATTTAGTCGTGAAACATTGAGAGTAGAAATCCTCCAAGTTCCTTTCCTATGATAGGGTGACCACTGAGTGTTTCCCAAAAAACTTGATTTATCGGCCCGCGTTTTTGCCATGTCTAACCTTAAAAGGAACATTTCATGAGCGCAAAGACTTCTTAACAAATTTTATAAAACTGCCACCCAAAATGGCTCAAGAGTTTTTAACAAAGATTTTAATAGTAAGCTTTATCCCCAACGGAGGGCGAGAAGAAGCTTGATCCATACATGGTGTAGTCTAATACGAAAACCTTCAATAAAATCAACCAAGGGAGTTTTAAAAAACCTTTAAACGTTTGATGTGATAACATAAACGGAACGAAGTTCTTAGTAAATTCAGATGTATGTAAAACGTGTACCATTTCGCACAAACTATTTGACTTAAGTTTAACAACTCAATAAAGGAGCGACTTTTAAATATCTTGAAGGTATAACTTAGTATGTACTAACCCAAAATAAGTAAGGGTAAATTTATTCATATATGATTTTATAAATCGCATAAGTGATAGAAAAGTTTTTAGTACTTTCATTTGTCAATAAATCTCGTGAGGACCACACAAATAAGCAACGTGTAAAATCAACGTGTAAATTTTTTGATAAACATAGTTTTTCGTATTTCAGAGGTTACGATTTGAAAAAGATTGAGTGGAAAATCTTTGAATCATCGGTTGACATGTTGCTAGGTAATGAAAACTAATGAATTAAATGTAGTTTTGATGATTATCAGGGACTTAAGTCTTTGGCCCAAAAATGTTCACGTGTGAAGTCGTTGCTAAAAAGTGAGGTATGAAGGATAGAGCATGAGGATGAGAAGTTAATCGCTTCTTGACTTTGCAGAATGCCAAACAGGTTATGGACAATATTAAAGTCAGAGTACTGATGGTGTTAATATCACTAAATGAGAATCCCTTGGAATAAGTCAGGACTTAGGGTTACGTAAGAAAGAGCATTGCTCCGACCGGTGTGACAAATGAGATTCCCGGGTAACGCAGTAATTTTGAATGGTTTAAGTGTTAGTGGATGTTCGAAGGCTCTGCATGACGTGGTAGTAAGTGCCTTCATCACATACACAGACACACACATGAATTCTTCAATTTTGACGGTTGTAAAGTCTTTAGGATGACTTGGATACGAATAAGCAACGAAAAATTTTATATAATAAGCAATAAATTTTTTTTATATAGAAACTGTTTAAGGTGACAATGTAAGAAAAGAAACGAAGTTCTTAGTAAACTAGGGTTATGTACAACATGCACCATTCAAAGTAAAATATCCTTTGAATAAAAGATTTGATTTGTAAAAGTAATAGTAAATTTTCATATGTATTTGTCAAAAATAAGTAATCATTTACTTTATTTTATATAACATATACGATTTCAAAAATTTGCACGAATGGCAAATAAAATAATATAAAACTTTGAGAGGATCGCACAGTAAAATAGTATGTGAGAAATTTTGGCAAACAAAATTTTTATGTTTCGGAGATTACAAGTTGGAAAAAGCTTGATGAGGATTGAGTAAAAGATTTTGAAAATTTCGCATTTGAGCATCAATGTCTTGATCGTCCATTTTAAATGCGATCGTCCATTTTAATTGTTCTATCGAAGATTTTCTTATAAATTCACCTCATTCGTTTCCTTACAACTCACACCTTCTGTTGATGCATTTTATACAAGTCCCTAGACATCTACCCACGTCCATTGCTGGTACAACGGTTTACAGGCCACCATGATTGCTCGTTATTATTCTATCCGTATTTGTATGTGGTTACAGGAACTGCAGGAACGAGATTTGAATGTTTGACTATGTTAGACTTAGTCAGACGTACGAGTGAAGCCTCACTAGTATGGCTGACAGGCTCATACGCACGGTTTATGCTGAGCTAAGTCACAATTACAACCTAAATGAGAAGACACGAGTGAGTGGTCACCCGTACGGCTGATGAAGCCAACTCGTACATGTGATGGATGAATCGTACAGGTGTGTCAACAGCAGGGGTATATAAAGTCTTATGTTCTTCATTTTAGGTTAAGCCTCTCATTTGTTACACACACTCAAATCTGGTGAGCTCCTCCGATTCTCTCTCAGTCCAAATCACCCAGGTGGTGAATAATAGATCTAGGTGTTGATCTAATCACACTTGATTTAGTTGTGGTTTGACTAAATTAATCCCAAAAGGCTTAACCTATTCACTAGAGGGTTTTGATTTACTTATTCCGTCATTGTGTGAGTTAAATCTGTTGATTTCTACGTTCCTAGTCATGTTTCATCACCTTCTATTATTTCCCCCTCAACTCATATTTTAAAGTATTCATCAATATGCTCCATCCAGTTCTGATTCTCGATATACTTCTAACTTTCATATCGGTTATTCTTCTTTTTCATCTACCACCGGAAGAATCTATTTACTTCTACTATACTCTTGGGTTTATAGTGTTTCTAGTTCTCCCGTGTCTTTATATTGCTATATGCATCGATATATGGTTTATAATTTCTGATTTATCGTTGGGCTTTATATCTTCCCTTATATTTCAAAGTCTCTGCTTCTGTCTTCTATAATCATTGTCATTCACAGTTAATGCTCTCTTTTATTTGCTGCAATTTATACCCCAATTTCTATTTCAGAGTTTTGTCCTTTCGTTTTTTCTTCTTGCGATTAAGCACCGCTTGTAATGGTCCAGAATTCACAGATATGAATTTCGGAATGAACATTGTTAATATTCTAGGAAGGAAATTGTGATGCCACAATCTTGACTTGTCAAATTACCAGAATACATTGGAAAAGGCCGAATCATTAAGAAATATTTTCTTGATATTTTAGAGGTTAAATAGAATACAAGAGTCGTATATCATGGCACATGATGATGTTATGATCTGTGAATCATCACGTTCCATTTAGAAACTCAGCATGCCTTACTGTAATATAATCACGTTGATCAAGTGTCATTATATTATACTAATTCATGCTTCAGTTCCCAACACTACTTCAAAATATTCCTATTTTAAACTCGAATGTTTCAGAATTTAGAAACTAAAATAGTTTCTTTTATGATGTAATACAGATAGCGCGAAGAGGTAAATGATTTCTGATAAGAATAATTATGAAAATATCTTCAGAAATATGGAGGATATTTATAATGAAAAATACGATGATATCTTAGAATTTCTAATATCAGAGGATGATGAAGGATATTGTCCGCAGGGGTTTAGAGTCAGAAGCAAGGTATTCGTTAATGACTTCAGCAGGTACTGAATCATTTGGATCCTTTGAAGTCAAGTTCAGTCTTTGTGATTTATCCACAGCCTCCTTCATACTTTGCTCAATCCGTTTTCCAGTTTCAAAACTTCTCTTTTTCTGCGCTTTGCCAGCACACTTCTTCATTATCATCCAGCTTTTACCGTTTAAAGTCGTTTATAGTTTTTGCTACTTTATCAGCATTTTTGGAGAACCAATTCGTAGTTCGGAGTATTTTTCAGAAGCTTCACATTCAAATTAAGTCCAGAAGATAGACGTTATATATACACATATAACTGTTGGTGTAGACATGCTGCGAGATTTCAAAATCCTGATTGCTAATTCCCAATGATTCGTATGAAAATTCTCGTTACAAGATGCGAATGAGTAAATGATGGAGTTCCAATAAATATAATGATTCTTCGGAAGGTCAAAGATCAGTGAAATTGTGAATAAGTTTATTGCTAATGTGGTGGAATATGAAAGGTTCCCCAGTAACAATAAAAGAGCACGCATATATATCAGGGTTATAATAAGGTTGTGTCGAATGAAGAGTCGAAGTTGACTTGCTGGAGCTGTGACAAAACTAACTACTTTGGAAAGGAATTGAAAAGTCATTTTTGCTAATAAATGTCAAAGGATTTGACACCGATATGTGTTGAATTATGACTTTGGTTTCGAGAGCTTTTTAAGTACATAACTGTGGGTAATTTGTGGTTGGATCATCATCTCGATTGCTCATTATTTGAAGTGTCTTCAGAAATTTTCGAAGGGTTTGAACACAGATTGTAATCGTTAACATACATTTGATGTTTTAACACAGTTTTGAAGTCAAAGTATGGCTTCGAAAGATGTAGGAATCTAAAAGTGATGGTACCGGTTATATCTCGAATTGAATTCTGAGGTTTCAAAATTGGAATATGTAATTGAGTTTGAATGAGTATGGTTGTTTTGATTTCTATAAAAGAATGTGTATTGTCGAGAAAACAGTGTGTATAGTTGATGATTGCTGAATCAGATTCGAAGAATGTACCACATTAATTGTGAATTTATATATCTCTCGGGTATTACCTACCCGTTAAAAAAATTTTCACAATTAATATTTTGTACACAAGAATTTTATTACAATCTTTACGAAAATATATATGTATATATTCTACTCAGATGTAACATAGATTTAAATACCACGATCGCTCCAAATCCATATGGACGAACACGTCATTCATCGATTTCATTGCGAGGTATTTGACTTCTATATGATACGTTTTGTAAACATTGCATTCTTTTGAAAAGGCACACCATAAATGAATATTTAAATCAAAGGTTTTCGACATCTGATGATTTCTACATATAGACAATCACCGTAAATAATAGTTTACAATAGTACTTCCGTTGATAATGTAGTCAAAATAAGATACATGGTGATGATTTGGTGAATGCAACATTTCCTTGAAAAATATGCCATGTACGACTCCATGCACATAGCTTGTCTAACATATAAGCAAACAGCGGAAGACTTCTAGGAAACCTGAGAATAAACATGCTAACAAGTGTCAACACAAAGGTTGGTGAGTTCATAGTTTTATTGTTTCATATAATCTGTATATAAAGGTGGATCATAAGATTTCAGTTGTTTCATCCAGAAACGTTTATCATATATTCTACAAGATTGAGCACCCTGGTAACTAAACTTTAACGTCTATATAATAAGTACCCCTGTTTTAACATACATGCAACCAACATGTAAAATACACGCAAACCAACGTGTACTAAACTCAAATAGCATACGTCTGTTTTATAGTTCAGGCTAGGGTTTCTATACCTGGAACAGACGGGGATGTCAAGCCCTATGGATCCATATACTACTACTCGCGCCCACCAGTTCTTATAACTGGCAGTTACTAGTTACCAAAGCTAAGGGATTTTCGGTTCAAACTCAGTGTAGAATTTAGTATGTACTTGTATCCATTACGTTTAAAATAAAGTGCATGTATTCTCAGCCCAAAAATATAGATTGCAAAAATAATTAAAAAGGGTGCAAATGAAACTCACCTTAGCAGCATATAAAGTTGTTCACCAAAATGTGACCGAAACTCGGATTACCAATTAATCGTAGATCTCAACCTAGAGAACATATGTTGGTCAATAAATGTCTATTAAGCTAGGTCAGGTCATAGTGTATCACAATCCTAATGCTCGAGATCGACATATAATAGTTATCCAAAGTCGTTTCAAAAAGTCAATTTTGATAATAGTTCAACAAAACGAGACGTGCCTTTTATAAGGATTCATTTACTCGGTTGGTAATATTTAAAAGTTCACTTTATCAGTCTCGTAAACAAGTTATTTAAATCTTAATTACAGATTCAAAAGCAATTTCAATTAACGTCAATAATAATTCAGTTGATCATATCTTTTAATCCATTCATCGAAACTATTCGATATCTAAATGAAAAGTTATTGATTTTTTGCCAGCTTTCCAAAAACATGTATATCATATACCTTTTACCAGTAATATATGTATTTAATTAGTGATTCATTATAAACTATTTAACGACGAAATTTAGCAAACAAGCATATATAAATATATATACTCGAGCACTAGACATGGATACATAATTAATATATAAAAGATAAGATATGAGTGCTTACGTATCAATATTGAGATTCAATATTGTAGAAAAGTACGTAGACGTAACGGAGATGATAAACACTAGGTTTGATTCACAAATATACCCCCGAACATTACCCATAACCTCCTTGGCAATAACCCATAATTTTCTTAGCTCTATCCCGCTTGAAAACCATTTTGAAAGTGACACGCTCATAACCTCGTCGTAGTATTTTATGTATAATACTAATTAATAATATTAAAAATAATAAGATTAATAATAATATTAATCTTAATAATAATAATAATAATAATAATAAATAAATAAAATAAATACGGAGTAATATATGATTAGAGAAAGAAGTGTGTGAAAACTGAGCCTAAAGTCGAGCAATTTATAGAACCTTTTCTGAAAAAGTACCCCATGCGATCGCATGGGATTTGTGCTTCAAGGCCATGCGATCACATGGCACCCTGGGACAGCTCACAAATTTTTAACTTCCTGTTTGTCGACATAATTTTATATTATATATATAATATATTTAATTTATATAATTAATTATATATTATATTAAATTCACATGCATAGTTGACTTGTAATTTTTGTTCTGATAAGTCGTACGTCATCACTCGACTTATGTCCCGGTTCCGGTTTTTCAAATGTCCTTTCGTACGATGAGAAAACTTGCATTTTACGTTTCGTGTCACGTACCTTTGTCAAAATATAGCCTTAAATTATCCCTAAACTATACCACTCAAAGTATATCTTAAAGTTTCAAGTATTTTGGTCATCTACTTCTATAAATCACCGTCTCGCTATTTGTTAATATATATATATAATAACAATTCGTTTTTATGACCAAGTTAATATTATATTTTATCGTATTGTTAAATATATATTTTCAATATTAATAAACATGTTTTAAAATACATATCGCAAGTTATTCATATATCTAATTCCAACAGTTAATATTCCTTATTATTGTATGTGTCCAAATTACGTTATTTAAACAAACACTTTACCATTTATTCCGAATACCGTTAAGAATGAATGATTTCCCAAATCAACGTGGACCTCACAACAGAGACCCGTAATAATATCATAATCCTTAAGGGACTCATTAAATATCTTTTAATTCAATCGTTTGGCATAATCTTTTAATTCCGTAGTTGAATATATCAATCAGATAATCAAACCAATAAGTTTAATGCACAGTATCATTTACTTAACATTTTGTTATGTTTTCAAGTTATAGTATATGTACCTATTTACATATAATTGTTCGCGAATCGTTGAGAACAATCGAAGGGTAATTTAATAATTCAAAATTTTGAGATTCAACTTCATAGACTTTGCTTATCGTGTCGAAAACATTAAAGATTAAGTTTAAATTTAGTCAAAAATTTTCGGGTCATCACAAAATTAAACTCATTCGATTTACGGTTGGAACCTGAATTGAATAATCCCTTGAAGGCTTTAGAGATTACATAAGTATTTCTTCAATAATATTGAAATTATGAATCAATACTTCGTTATTTGTTGAGGCGTGATGTTGGTTTTCGTTAAATTCTTGTGAACTTCGCAAAGTACGAATGATGTTATCTGAAAAGTTTTGGTTACATCGATGATGAAAGTGTAAAATCAAATATATACTTGATTTTTTAGAAATTGGAATTTGTTGAATTGTGACAGAGATTGTAGTTAACGATAGTTAAGTTGCGGGCGAAGGACGTACATTATTGCATATTTGTAATATGAATTAACCGAGTAGTTAAGATTCACACACAATAGCTTAGCACGAAAAGATTTATTTTTATTTCAAAATATATATATATATAAAATATACATATAATTTCTTCAGAGGGAATGAGTTAATTCTTCATAACTCTTTGATACAATATACGCATTATTGATTCGTAATGATGTCCACAATGATTCTTGAACTGACGGAGTTTGTGATGTTATTGGTGTTGTTGATTCTGATGTTGACTGTACTGACGATACTAGTGACGCTGACTGTACTGTTGATGATGTTGGTAAAACAAGTTTAGCTTGTTAATCACACACCATTTTTGTCAGGGTTTCTACTCTTCCTTCTATCAATTTGGTTCGCTTAACTGATTTATGGTTAGGGCTAGATTAGATAATCTCTAAGACTCTAGTGATTACATAATCGCCGCGGAATGTTTCTCCAATGAAGTTATGAATTAATATTTCGTCAGTTATTGTTGTTGGTACTCCTTGGTATCTATGGTGCGTATGACGTTTATGCTCGTGGGACAGATTGTGAAGTTGAGGTTTACGACGCGGTTGTGGTTGGAGGTGGTAATGGTACTGTTGGCGGTGATGATGGTGGTACTGGTTATGCTGCTGGTGCTGCTGCTGGTGTTTGTAATCTCTGCACCATATTCTCCAAAGCCACTACCCGAGCGCGAAGCTCGTTGACTTCTTCTATTACACCGGGGTGGTTGTCGGTTCGGACGAGCGGATAAATAAAATCTAGAATTTGATGTAGTATATAATCATGACGAGAAACTCTGAAAATGAGAGAGAAAATGGTATTTCGGACAGGTTCGCCGGTAAGTGCTTCAGGTTCTTCGTCAAGAGGGCAATGTGGTGGATGAAAGGGATCACCTTCTTCTTGTTTCCAATGATTGAGGAGACTACGAACCCATCCCCAATTCATCCAAAATAGATGATGGCTAGTTGGTTGATCCATTCCGATCACACTGCTTTCGGAGCTTGAATGGGATTCTATTTCGGAATCTGGGTGACTTGAACCGATGACGAATTCCATTCCGTACGATTGGATAAAGGATTTTTCGATATAAAATGATTTTTTTTCCGGCTATCAGGTGATATTCTATTTACATAGGATATCTATATATATAGATCAAAAGATTTCGTAGATTACGGAGGAATTTGCGGGATATGTCAGGCAAAGTTTAAAGTAATAGATACGATAAGATATGATTTAGCAGATACGCTAAGATATGAATTTTGTCTATACACTACTCATGCAATTAATATAGCAAGATGTGTCTAGACTAATAATGATAAGTAGGTAATTTCATAAGGATAATTAGCAGATGATTTCCGAATAGAAATGATAAGCAAAACTTTTGACATGCAGACACGGTCGAAGTCCAGACTCACTAATGCATCCTAACGACTTATCAGTTAGACCCATTAATGCAGACCTGGTTCGCTAAGACCACCGCTCTGATACCAACTGAAAGGACCCGTTCATATACATTATAAACGATTCACAATAGTTGATTACATCGCGAGGTATTTGACCTATATATGATACATTTTACAAACATTGCATTCGTTTTTAAAAGACAACTTTCTTTACATCAAAAATTGACAGGCATGCATACCATTTCATAATATTCACTATCCAACTATAAATTGACTTAACAATAATCTTTGATGAACTCAATGACTCGAATGCAACATTCTTCAAAATATGCCATGAAAGACTCCAAGTAATATCTTTAAAATGAGCAAATGCACAGCGAAAGATTTCTTTAGCACCTGAGAATAATCATGCTTTAAAGTGTCAACCAAAAGGTTGGTGAGTTCATTAGTTTATCATAATCATTCATTTTCATCATTTTAATAGACCACAAGAATTTCATTTCCAGTTCTCATAAATATACGTCCCATGCATAGAGACAAAAATCATTCATATGGATTGAACACCTGGTAACTGACATTAACAAGATGCATATAAGAATATCCCCTATCATTCCGGGAAATCCTTCGGATATGATAAAAATAACATCGAAGTACTAAAGCATCCGGTACTTTGGATGGGGTTCGTTATGCCCAATAGATCTATCTTTAGGATTCGCGTCAATTAGTAGATCAGTTTACTAATTCTTAGGTTACCAAGCAAAAGGGGCATATTCGGCTTCGATCATTCAACCATATAATGTTGTTTCGATTACTTGTGTCGATTTCGTAAAACATTTATAAAAGCGCATGTATTCTCAGTCCCAAAAATATATATTGCAAAAGCATTTAAAAAGGGAGTAATGAAACTCACCATATTGTATTTCATAGTAAAAATACATATAACGTCATTGAACAAGTGAAAGGTTGACCTCGGATTCACGAACCTATATTAATTATGTATTTTTATATGTTGGTCAATATTTGTCTAATAATTTAAGTCAAGTCATAGTGTACCACAATTCTAATGCTCGAGACTAATAAGCAAAGGTTTACAAAAGTCAATTTGACTCAAAAATAATTTCTAAAATTTATAAATGATTATTATATATTTTAAATATCGTCGTTTTATATTTTTAAATATTTTTAAAAGATTTATTAGAGTAATAATAAAATTTTATATGAAAATATACTTTGACATATCTTATAAAGTTCGTTTAGTAAAGATATTATGATAGGTTTTATTAAAGTAATTATATTATTTGTATTACATATTTATTTGATAAAATAACATTGATAATAATAGTAGGTAAAAGTTGTATTATTTTGTAATAATAATTATTATTATCCCATTAATAAAAATATTAATTTTTGTATTTACCAAAATGATATTATGAGAAATGATAATTCTAATTCATGATATTAGTGAAATTTATATTAACCATGATATTCCTATTAAAAATAATAAATTTTGTAAAAATAATATTTTTTAATAATAATAGTGATAAAAATAATGAACAATGATAATTTTTATCTAAATCAATTTCTTACAATATTTTAAATTTCATTAAGATACCCATACTCATTATTTCCTAATCAATTTGTTAGTAGCTTTTAAATTGTCTTTTATATTGCATTCATTTTAATGATAATAATAATTATTATAATAATTAAGTGTTACTTAATATTATAATACTAATAATAATAAATATTATGATAATGATATTACTAATAACTATTTTAATGATAATAATAATAATAATAATAATAATTATAACTTTAACGATAGTAATAATAATAAAAATAACAATTTTTAATGATAATATTTTTTTTATTGATAACAATAATAATAATAATAATAATAATAATAATAATAATAATAATAATAATAATAATAATAATAACAACAACAACAACAATAATAATAATAATAATAATAATAATAATAATAATAATAATAATAATAATAATAATAATAATAATAATAATTTGATAAAAACTAGAACGGCGATAATAACGACGATAATAATAATCATTTTTAATAATAATACAAAAATTCAATTGACTATAATTTCTAATCCGTTCATCGAAACCATTCGATATCTAAAGGAAAAGTTCTTAATTTTTCGCTAGCTTTCCAAGGACATGCATATCTTATACCTTATCTCAACCGCATGTGTAACTAATTCAATATTCAACATAACCTATCTAAGGGCACTATCAAAAATACAAGCATGCATAATCCTATATTCTCCAGCACTAGTCAGGGATACACTATTAGTATGTAAAAATTTAATTACGAGTACTCACGTATCAATATTGAGATTCAATATTGCAGGAAAGGTATGTAGACGCAACGGAGATGATAAATACTAAATTGACCTCATGAGCATACCCATGAACCATACCCATCACCTCCATAGCTATAACCCATAATTTCCTTAGTCCTATCCTACTTGAACCCAGTTTTGAAATTACTCGTTCATGACCTCGTCGTAGTATTTTATGTAATACTACTAATAATATCGCTTCTTAATACTACTAATACTTAAAATAATAAAATTAATAATCTTAATAATAATAATAATAATAATAATAATAATAATAAAAAAAAAAAAAAAATAATAATAATAATAATAATAATAATATAAACATACATATACTACGAGAGAGATAGATAGAATATGAATGAAAATGGAACCCGTGCGTTTTATAAGACCTCTCCCCCAATCATACCCCATGCGACCATTACAGCTCATATGCACTCAGAAGATTTTGCCGACACTGGTTCTTTACACATATAATACGTAATATAGATTAGTTTATATATTAATTAATATATAATATATTTAATCTTTAGAATTAATTAAATATTATATTATATTTACGTGCGTAGTAAAAATATAATTTTTACAAAAATGACACGGACGTGGTCTCACGACTCATGTACCACTTTCGGTTTTTCGAGCGCACTCTCGTATGTTTAGAAAACTAGCCTTTTACGTTACGCGACGTATACCTTTAATAATAATTTGACTTATTTATCAATAAATTACTTTATGAAAATGTATTTTATAAAATTTGAGCGTCGTGGTCATTTGCTTCTATAAATCAGTGACTCGTTGTTTACCAAAATATATTATTTTAAATTGGGACGTTTTATGAATAAGTTAAAAATATATATATTTTCATTTAAAATTGTAAATTTGTACAATATATATATATATTTGAAATATTTGTCAAATGATATAATATTTAGTCTTTCAAAACCAATTACATTTTAAAGTTCGTTTTATATAATTTAACTCTTTTTAAATATTAGTAGTTATTCTACCAAACAATGTTTTTAATATGAAAAACTAAATGGTTGATTTATCAAGGGACACTAGTTAATCAAAGTAACGTACACTTTTGAAATTTAAACGGAAATGATTACTAACTTTTAACTAACTATTGTAAATGACACTTTTGTAAATCACTTTTACCAAAAATTTCGAATACCGTTAAAAAGGAAAGGTTTTTCAAAATCAAAGTGGACCTCTTAATAGAGACTCGTAATCCTAATTCAATGTAATTGTTAAATCACTCATTTGATAACATCTTCTAATTCTATCAATAACTATTTGAATATATATTTTGAAACGATTACATTTATGTAAAGTATTATACGTTTAATACTTTGTTGACGTTTTCAAGTTATAATATTTACATAAACCTATCTAGTCATATATGTTCATTTAGTGGTTCGTGAATCATTGAAATTTAGTTGAGGTTGAATGAATGTATGAACATAGTTTAAAATTCTTGAAATTTAACTTAACAAATATTGCTTATCGTGTTGGAAACATAATAAGATTAAAGTTTAAATTTGGTTGGAAATTTTCGGGTTGTCACATCTCCTCCTCCGAGGATCAAATATAGCGGGCGTGTAATCCGAGGGGTACTCCTCCTAGATTGCGTGAAGTAATGTTTCGATCTCTGGAATGGTGTAACGGTAGTAACAGGGGGATTACAATACTAGTCCTTAGGGTTAGACGAGTGGGAAAGGGTTCAGAAAAAACATATGATCTAGGAAAGATAAATTCTCCAAGTCGGTACAGCGAAAAGCAGATGGGTAGCAAGCACGTAATCAGGCATAGTAACTACAGCAGCCTAGATCGTCTACAACAGTACATAGCGTGGCAGTAATAACATTATCAACAGAAGTATCATGCAAAAAGCAGATAGTAGCATGCAGTAGCGAGGATAAGCAATATCCTACAGCAAGTTCTCATAGTAGTAAGAGTAAGCAGTAGCATGCATTAAGATCATATGGCAGTATAAGTTGTAACATCCCGCCATTTTCCGTTTATTTTTCCTTTATACTATTTCAAACTCCGTTATATGTTTATAACATCTCCCGTTAATACGCGTTTCAAAATATCTTGTGTAGGTAATTTAACGCACCCGATTCAAAGTTGAGGGACTAGTTTTGCCAAGAGGCCAAAGATTTGACTAGGTCAACTAGTCAAACCTTCAACCTCATCCACTCATCATTTTCTCATTTTCTTTTCTCTTTTCTTCTCCTACTTTCACATTTTCTTTCAATTCACCACATCAAGGAATCATCATCCATTTAATTTCTAGCAAGCTTCAATTCAAACAAAATACATATTTGGAATCCTTGCAACATCCTCTTCGATTCCATACCGATTTCATCAATTTTGGGTAACTTTCTAAAATCACTAATTTTATGTGTTCTTGAGATTTTTGAGTTAAAAGGTTGTTGATTAGTGTCTATGGCTCAAGTCTAGTATGATTATGTGATTTGTATGCTTGTTCTTATTATTTTGATGTAACTAGTTCATATTGAAAGATAACATGCTTAACCTTGAGATTTGAGTGTTTATATGTTGTTAGATGCTAAGACTTCATGTTTTAATTATGCTCCTAGTGTTACTAGCTTTATTTTGATGTAAAGTTTGATTAAGGAAACCTCCTAAACTTGATTATGAAATTTGGTGAATTTAGTTTAGGGTTTGATGAACTTGAAATGAATCTTAGATGCATTGAATGATTGCCATGTTGTTTTGTTTGCGTTTAGTTGTATTGTATGCTTGATTATCTTCAAAACGGCGTATTACACATGTGCATTAATTTCCCGAATCATAATATGGCATTTATGAACTTGGAGTAATAAATGATGAGCATTAATGGTGATTTTGATATGAGTTTGTTTGGTTTTGATTGAGTAAATGCGTTTAGTTATTCTCCTTGTCAAATTACCTTTCTAATGATATATGATATGCGTTTTAAGTGTTTTCGGTGCATGAGATGTGTTAAATTGTATTTTGGTTCGTGACTTGGACCATTTTTCTGCAAACTGCATGTTTCCCAGGTATTGCGCGCCGCGCATATACCCGCGCGCCGCGCAGAATTAGAAATCCCAGATGTTTGCCTTCGTGGTTAAGTTCTGACCAGGATTTACACTTGGGTGCGCGCCGCGCAACCCATAGCGCGCCGCGCATACTGCCCAGCTCATTTTGTCTTTGTTTTTCATGTCACAAAAATGTTTCCTGCTTTACTATAACCCCGTTTACCATGAAACTTGACTATTATGCTCGTATATGACTTCTCATCATGAGAAAATTGTCGGACACCCGACCCGACCCCGTTGACTTTGACTTTGACCAAGTTTGACTTTTAGTCAAACTTAACCAAACGATTATACAATCGTTCTAACATGCTTAACTACTTGTGTCGTGCATGAAACTTGACAAATTGATCCACGTGCTATATTAATCGAGTCGTAACGAGCCATAGGACTAATTGAACACCTTTGACCCTTCGTGACTATTGTTATTGATACAACCTATTTGTTTAGGTCAAGACTAGCATTGTTTCTTGCACGTTTACTTGTCGAAGTACTTTTTGGTTCGTGCATACAAGGTGAGATCATAGTCCCACTTTTACTCTTTTAAACTTACTTTTGGGATGAGAAAACATAAACGATTCTTTTGAACTAAGTGAACACAAGAACGGGAAAACAAACATTCTACATACGAGTTTAGAACGAAAATCCTCAATCCGATTATCATTAGTTACATCAGATGGTGTAAGCGAGAACTTATGTTATATGGCCATATGGGTTGACAACCCTCATCTTTGACGGTTCGCTACCGTCTACGGATGAAATATATTTTCGGGAAACAGTGTTGTTCTAGCACTAATTTATGGGGTATTCAACAGACGGAATGTTAAGCTTTGATAATTGGGTGCTCGTGAATATTAACTTTTAGAATGTACTATGACTTTATCAATATTGCAACTCTTGTGGTTCAGCTTGCTTTTACTCATTTACTTATTTAAATCTATGATTTCACCAACGTTTTCGTTGACAGATTCTCTATGTTTTTCTCAGGTCCTTGAACTTAGGTGATACATGCTTCCGCACATACTTTTTGATACTTGCATTGGATGTCGAGTATACTTGCATATGTGGAGCGTCTTTTTGGCTATTTTAAACTATGTCGCACGTGTTTCATATGAACAATAACTTTTGTTATGTACTTGTCTTGGGAATTACTTTTGTAAACATTGAAACATCCTTTATGAAATGTATGCGACATATTTTCGGTCAAACTTTGTTATAAATACTTATAACCAGGTAATGGGACCAAACGTATACGACGCCGTCACTTGACGATTTGTCGGGGTCGCTACAAGTGGTATCAGAGCCTTGGTTGTAGGGATTTAGAGTTCATTAGTGTCAACCCCGAGTCATAGGGTACATTGGTGAGTCTAGACTACAACCGGCATATAGACTTGACATAGGAATTACTTGACAAATTGTGCATTTATACTCTAACTCTTCTACTCATATCTACTCTTATTCTATCTAAATCTTGCGTTATATAATTTAATTGACACGCCACCTTGACTATATGATGTAATGTCGAATGCACATATGAATTAGGGTAATATAATTCCCGGAAATTATATTACGGTGACTCATATGAACATACCGACATTATGACATAAAGAATTTAAGGCGGGTCAAGGATAATTTTCTCTCTATCTTTATTCCATATCACGGTTAGTATTATTTAGAATACTAACCAACGGTATTCTTTTGTTTTGAAGGAACAATGGCTCCTCGTCGTGTACGCCGCAATGAAACTCCCGAACAAGCTCTCGAACGGATGATAGCTACCGCCGTAGATGCGGCCATGGCCGGTCACTCTTCCAACAACAATAACAATAACAACAACCACAACAACAACAACAACAATGGGGCTGGTAACTCAAACGAGGGATGCTCCTATAAAGCTTTCATGGGGTGCAAACCTCACACTTTCGATGGGACCGGGGGACCGGTCGTGCTCACCCGATGGTTTGAGCAAACGGAAGCCGTCTTTAGCATAAGCGGTTGTCGGGATCAAGACAAGGTCAAATACTCCACCCACACTTTCTCCGGTGTTGCTCTCACTTGGTGGAACACCTACGTTCAATCGGTGGGAACCGATGAAGCTCATGCCCTTTCTTGGGCCGATTTGAAGGAAAAGATGATTGTTGAATATTTTCCGCGCGAAGAAACCCGCAAGCTTGAGCAAGAGCTAAGAGCTTTGAAGGAGGTCGGAAACGACCTCAAGGCTTACAATCTACGCTTCGCCGAACTATCTTTGATGTGTCCTAATCTTGTTAACCCCGAATCTCAAAGGATTGAGTTCTACATGCTCGGTCTTCCAAAAAGCATCAAACAAGGGGTGATGTCATCCAAACCCACTACTCATCAAGCCGCTATGAACATGGCTCGCCAACTAATTGAAACGGTTGACGAAATCGTAGTGCCGGCTCCTAAGGCCGAGGACAAGTCGGGTGGCAACAAAAGGAAATGGGAAGCCACTCCATCAACCAACTACAACAACAACACCTTCACCAAAAAGCCTTTCAACAACGACGGCAAGAAGGGTTATGTCGGAAACTTACCTTTTTGCAACAAATGCCACAAGCATCATCACGGCGAATGTAACAAGCTAGTTTGTCACCGTTGCCAAGGTGTTGGTCATAGGGCTAACAATTGCACAAGCGCCGCCCCCGTTGCTCGAAAGGGGCCCAATCCTCCAAGGACGGTCACTTGTTATGTATGTGGCCAAACGGGCCATTATAAGAACGAATGCCCGAAGAAGAAAGCCAACCCCAACAACCGAGGCCGAGCCTTTAACATCAACACTGAGGAAGCCCGAGATGACAATGAACTAGTCACGGGTACGTTTCTTCTCAACAACTCTTATGTTACTTGCTTATTCGATTCGGGTGCCGATAAATGTTTTGTGTCTAAGACTTTGGCTCCTACCGTTTGCACTCCACCACACCCTTTAGATACTACTTATTCCATCGAAGTGGCCGACGGAAAACTCTTAAGTGCCGACACATATTACCGGGGGTGTACTTTGAACATTTTGGGTAAGGAATTTGAAATTGACTTGATACCCATGGAATTAGGGAGTTTTGATGTAATAATCGGTATGAATTGGATGGTCAAAAATAAATCTCACATTCTTTGCGATCTTCACGCAATCCGAATTCCTATCGAGAATGGTGAACCATTGATTGTCTATGGCGACAAAAATTGCACCGGACTCAATCTCGTTTCGTGCCTTAAAGTTCGAAAGCTACTTCGCAAGGGTTGTTTCGCGATTCTTGCTCACGTTAAGAAAGTCGAGGCCGACGAAAAGCGCATCGAAGATGTGCCAATTGTTAGTGACTTTTCCGATGTATTTCCCGACGAATTACCGGGTCTTCCACCTCATCGACCGGTTGAATTTCAAATCGATCTTATTCCAGGAGCCGCACCCGTAGCGCGTGCACCGTATAGACTCGCTCCATCCGAATTACAAGAATTACAAAGTCAAATCCAAGAGTTACTTGACCGTGGTTTCATTCAACCTAGCCATTCACCATGGGGCGCTCCGATTTTGTTCGTCAAGAAGAAAGACGGATCCCTACGAATGTGCATTGATTATCGTGAACTAAACAAATTGACGGTTAAGAACCGATATCCTCTTCCTCGCATCGATGATCTTTTTGATCAACTACAAGGTTCTCGTGTATATTCAAAAATCGATCTCCGTTCGGGTTATCATCAACTATGGGTTAAGGGGGAAGATGTCTCCAAAACCGCCTTCCGGACTCGTTATGGTAGTTATGAGTTCCTTGTCATGCCTTTCGGTCTCACTAACGCACCGGCGGTGTTCATGGATCTCATGAACCGCGTGTGCAAACCTTACCTCGACAAATTCGTTATCGTGTTCATCGATGATATTTTGATCTATTCTAAAAACGAAGAGGAACACAAAGAACATCTCCGACTTGTGCTCGAGCTCTTGAGAAAAGAGCAACTATATGCCAAGTTCTCCAAGTGTGAATTTTGGTTAAAGGAAGTTCAATTTCTTGGTCATGTTGTAAGTGATCAAGGCATTAAAGTCGATCCCGCAAAAATCGAAGCCATTAGTAAATGGGAGACTCCTACTACTCCTACTCAAATTCGTCAATTCTTAGGTCTCGCCGGATACTATCGTAAATTCATCAAGGATTTCTCCTTAATCGCTCGCCCTCTAACCGCGTTAACTCACAAGGAACGAAAATTCGTTTGGACATCCGAACAAGAAACCGCTTTCCAAATCTTGAAAACTAAGCTAACCACCGCTCCTATTGATAATGCTAAAAACGAACATATATTTCATAGCATTATTCCTCAACAAAGACAAGCTTTTAGTTGCAATTGTTCTATTTACAAGTGATATTCGTTTAAATAATAAAAGGTGAAGACAAAAGACAGATTCGACGAATTGAAGACGCAAACGACCAAAAAGCTCAAAAGTACAAAAGACAATCAAAAAGGTTCCAATTATTGATAAGAAACGTCTCGAAATTACAAAAGTACAAGATTCAAAACGCAAAGTACAAGATATTAAATTGTACGCGAGGACGTTCGAAAATCCGGAACCGGGACCAGAGTCAACTCTTAACGCTCGACGCAACGGACTAAAAATTACAAGTTAACTATGTATATAAATATAATATAATATATAATTAATTATATTAATTATATATATATTATATTTATATATATAAAACCGTCGGCAGAGAAAACTCCAAGGACTGAGCTGTAAATACTATCTCCGCGACTCGCGGAGTTTGAAGGGGATTTTGCCGCGAGTCGCGGAGCCCCAAAATTCAACTCTGGCTATAAAGCAAACCAAATTCTGATCAAATTTCATAATCTATTTCTATCTCTCTCTCTCAATATATACGTAATATATATATATATTTATATTTTAATTTTAATTTTAATTATAATTCTAATAATAAGGGTATGTTAGCGAATGTTGTAAGGGTGTAAGTCGAAATTCTGTCCGTGTAACGCTACGCTATTTTTAATCATTGTAAGTTATGTTCAACCTTTTTACATTAATGTCTCGTAGCTAAGTTATTATTATGCTTATTTAAAACGAAGTAATCATGATGTTGGGCTAATTACTAAAATTGGGTAATTGGGCTTTGTACCATAATTGGGGTTTGGACAAAAGAACGACACTTGTGGAAATTAGACTATGGGCTATTAATGGGCTTTATATTTGTTTAACTAAATGAAAGTTTGTTAATGTTAATATAAAGATTTACAATTGGGCGTCCCTATAAATTACCATATACACTCGATCGGACACGATGGGCAGGGTATTTATATGTACGAATAATCGTTCATTTAACCGGACACGGGAATGGATTAATAGCCACTAGAATAATTAAAACAGGGGTGAAATTACATTCAAGGGTAATTGGTGTAATTGTTAACAAAGTGGTAAAACCTTGGTTTACACGCAGTCGATAACCTGGTGTATTCATTAAACAAAGTATTAAAACCTTGTTACAATTCGAATCCCCAATTAGTTGGAATATTTAACTTCGGGTATAAGAATAATTTGATGAGGACACTCGCACTTTATATTTATGACTGATGGACTGTTATGGACAAAAACCAGACGGACATATTAAATAATCCAGGACAAAGGACAATTAACCCATGGGCATAAAACTAAAATCAACACGTCAAACACCATGATTACGGAAGTTTAAATAAGCATAATTCTTTTATTTCATATTTAATTTCCTTTATTTTATATTTAATTGCACTTCTAATTATCGTACTTTTTAATTATCGCAAATTTTATTTTATCGCATTTTTATTATTCGCAATTTCATTATCGTTATTTACTTTACGCTTTAATTTAAAGTCTTGTATTTATTTTATATTTTACATTAGGTTTTAACTGCGACTAAAGTCTTAAAATCGACAAACCGGTCATTAAACGGTAAAAACCCCCCTTTATAATAATAATATTACTTATATATATATTTGTATTTTTATAAAAGTAAACTAATATAGCGTTGAGCTTTGTTTAAAGATTTCCCTATGGAACGAACCGGACTCACTAAAAACTACACTACTGTACGATTAGGTACACTGCCTATAAGTGTTGTAGCAAGGTTTAAGTATATCCATTCTATAAATAAATAAATATCTTGTGTAAAATTGTATCGTATTTAATAGTTTTTCCTAGTAAAATATAAACTATTTTATATACTACCCCGCTGCAGATCAAGTATTTTTGGCGCCGCTGCCGGGGAATCATCTTAAAAGCCGGAAGCGCAACGCTAATATATAAAAAAAAAGATTTTTAGTTACTTTTATTAAAAGTCGTTTTTGTAAAAATACGTTTTAAATATTCGAAAAATATAAAAAGAAAAACAAAAATATATGTATTTTTAAGATTTTGTTAAATATTTAAGTTTTATAAGTTTCTTTATTTTTATTTTAGTTTATAAAAATATAAGTTTTATTTTAAAATCTTTTATTTATTAAAAAACAGAAAACAGAAAATAAATAAAAAAAAAATAAAGAAAAACGCGTAAAAATTGAAAGCTGTCAAATGAATTTCTGAACCCCGCGACTCGCGGGGTTTTCTTCTTTAATTGCCGCGACTCGCGGAGACCATCTGACACACGGACAAAGAACCCTAAATCTGCATTAATTACGGGTTATTATTAATATTAATTATTATTTAAACCTAATTATGTATTATTATTATTATTAGTTTTATTTTTATTTTTACTTTTTATTTAATTTGTTTTATTTAGTATTAATTAGTTTTATTAATTTGTAAAATTAGTAGTTTTATTAAAAAATTAATATAAAAATAATATTTTTATAAAAATTGTACTTTTTACAACTTTTTGTATATTTTTATATTTTGTACCTTTTTAATCGCTGTAGCGTAATATTTGTATTTTTTCGCTCATATTTAATTTTAAACTTAGTTTTTGCTTTAGTTATTTTTACTCCTAGATTTTTAGGCTTTGCCGTAGAATTCCTTAAGTGCTTTTTCTTTAGACTAAGATTTAGGTGCTTTAGAATTTTGCGACGCCTTTTTAAGTTTTAGTTTCTTTTTAAGTTATTTCCATTTGGGATTTAGTTTTTCCTGTAAGCTTTAATATTTTTAGACCTTTTACTATGTACCAATTATCATTCCAATTAGTAATTTCAATTTGCGATTATAATTTTAAGTTAGTTGTAGTAATAAGGTTAGGTTAGTAAAGTATTTTTAAGTTTTGATAAGTTTCTTTTATTTTTTTTCCGTCACCTTTTATTTTTCAACCATTTTTTTTTCTTTTCTTTTTCGACCTTTTGCGACGAACTCTTTTTCTCTCTTATTTCTCGCTATTCTAGTTTTTAGGACTTAGAATTTTTTCTACTTCTTATCTAAATTTCTTAAAATTACGAAAATTTATTTTGAGTGGTTAAATTAATAGACATCAAAATTTTCTGGTTCGTAGTAATAGTTGGATTTGTACGTGGACCGGGTTATTGGAGCCAAACAGTCCTCAATTATATTGAGACCAAACGAATCCTGCCCCTCTGCTGCATCTTTTGGCTATTCGAAACGTGGGTAAAATCAGAAAAGTCTATTGATTGGATAACTTATTATAATTTTTCTTTCCTTTTAAAAACTAATAGGATATTCAGTGAATGCACCGAGTAAGACGTTCATCACCTTTTGTACGTTCACCACCTGTAACTAGATCAAGACATTTAGCAAATATAACCGCCGTTGATTTTTCTTTAGAATCGTCATCCAGTAGACCAAGTACTTCAGTTCAAATTTCCGATAATCCATTTTTTGAACCCAACCTCACAATTGAGAATCCAGAGAATATTCAGGAACGGTTCATAGATCCTGAACCACTAAACTTTCCTACGGAACCACCAATCATTCAAACAGAGATTGTTGAGGAACGAACCATTAAATCAGAATCATCTAGTGATACCGATTCAACAAATTCAATTATGGAGAATCTGGAACCTTTAAGTATGGAAGACCGAATGAGAGCTAAACGCACTGGCCAAGGTCACGCAATTACTCATCCAGACATTAATGCGCCAGATTATGAAATCAAAGGACAAATTCTACACATGGTGACTAATCAATGCCAATTTAGTGGTGCGCTGAAGGAAGATCCAAATGAACATCTACGTACCTTTAATAGGATCTGCACACTATTTAAAATCCGAGAAGTGGAGGATGAACAAATATATCTCATGTTATTTCCCTGGACTTTAAAGGGAGAAGCCAAAGATTGGTTGGAATCGTTACCTGAAGGGGCGATTGATACATGGGACGTTTTAATTGACAAATTTCTTAAACAATTCTTTCCTGCATCTAAAGCCGTAAGACTTCAAGCAGAAATTGTTACGTTCACACAGAAACCAAATGAAACTCTATATGAGGCGTGGACAAGATATGGAAAGTTGTTAAGAGGATGTCCGCAACATGGTTTAGACACCTGTCAAATAGTACAAATATTCTACCAAGGATGCGACATCACTACAAGGAAAGATATAGATATAGCAGCTGGTGGTTCTATTATGAAGAAAACCGAAACTGATGCTTACAAAATTATTGATAACACTGCTTCCCACTCACATGAGTGGCACCAAGAAAAAGATATCATTAGATCATCTAAAGCAGCTAGAGCCGATTCTAGCCATGACTTAGATTCCATTTCCGCAAAGATAGATGCTGTGGAGAGACGAATGGAAAAGATGACTAAGGATATTCACTCAATACGAATTAGTTGTGAGCAGTGTGGAGGACCACATTTGACAAAAGATTGTCTCAGTATTGAATTAACAATGGAACAAAGAGAGAATATTTCATACATAAACCAAAGGCCTGGAAATAATTATCAGAATAATTATCAACCGCCAAGACCGATTTACAATCAAAACCAGAATTATAACCGAAATATTCCATACAACAACCAACAAGGTCCTAGCAATCAACAAGTATCCAATAATACTTACAATCAGCAAAGACCGAATTTTCAAAACAAACCACCACAACAAACCGATGATAAAAAGCCGAATTTAGAAGATATGATGACGAAGCTAGTTGAAACTCAAACGCAGTTTTTCACATCTCAAAAACAAACCAATGAACAAAATGCTCAAGCATTTAGAAATCAACAAGCTTCTATTCAAAATCTGGAACAAGAAGTAAGTAACCTAGCAAGGTTAATAGGTGAAAGAAAACCGGGAAGTTTACCAAGCGATACAAATGCTAACCCCCGGAATGAAACAGCTAAAGCCATTACCACAAGAAGTGGTACAACACTTAAACCACCTGAAATACCTGTAACTTCTGATGAAACTATTCCTACTCCACAAGAACCACAACCTGATCAAGATAAGGAAAAAGAACCGGTAGTTGAAAAGGTTAATGAAGATAACACAGTTAAGGATAAACCTTATGTTAAACCATACCAACCACCACTTCCTTACCCGAGTAAAATGAAGAAAGAAAAACTTGAAGCCGAGCAATCCAAATTCTTGGATATGTTTAAACAGATAAATGTAAATCTTCCTTTCATTGATGTGATTTCAGGAATGCCTAGATATGCTAAATTCTTGAAAGATCTAATCTCAAATAGAAAGAAAATGGAAGAACTCTCGGCTGTTACTATGAATGCTAATTGTTCAGCAGTGCTGTTGAATAAGATACCAGAAAAATTATCTGATCCAGGAAGTTTCACAATTCCATGTTTTCTGGGTAGTCTTAGTTCAATAGAAGCATTGGCAGACTTAGGTGCTAGTATAAATCTAATGCCGTATTCACTATACGCTAAACTAGACCTTGGAGAATTGAAACCAACAAGAATAAGTATACAACTAGCCAACCGATCAGTAAAATATCCTAGAGGGATAATGGAGAACATGCTAGTTAAAGTTGGTACTTTAGTATTTCCAGTAGATTTTGTTGTTTTGGACATGGAAGAAGATTCTCAAGTTCCTCTCATATTAGGAAGACCATTCTTAAACACGGCTAAAGCAATGATAGACGTGTTCGGTAAGAAACTGACCCTAAGTATAGAGGATGAGAGTGTTACCTTTTCAGTTGATAGAGCAATGCAACAACCACAATCTGCAGATGATACATGTTATTATATTCAAACTATAGATGCACATGCAGAATTATTAGAAGAATTTCCAGAATTACAAGGAACAGGAGAATGTTCTTTAGGAGAAGGTAATGAACCAATTGATGAAGCTGAAATGTTAGCTACACTTATAGCTAATGGATATGAACCAACAACAGAAGAAATTCAAATGCTAAAAGAAGAAGACAGATATCGATATAAATCATCGATAGAAGAACCTCCGAAATTAGAGTTAAAGCCACTTCCAAACCATTTGGAATACGCTTATTTACATGGTGAATCTGAATTACCTGTAATAATATCGTCTTCTCTTACTGAAAATGAGAAATCTCAACTCATTTCTGTGTTGAAAGCTCATAAACCAGCCATTGCATGGAAGATTCATGATATTAAAGGAATAAGTCCTTCGTATTGCACACATAAAATCCTTATGGAAGAAGGTCATAAAACGTATGTGCAACGCCAACGAAGACTAAATCCTAATATGCAAGATGTAGTTAAGAAAGAGATTATTAAACTGCTAGATGCAGGTTTAATTTATCCAATCTCTGATAGTCCATGGGTAAGCCCAGTTCAATGCGTACCTAAGAAGGGTGGCATGACTGTCATTACAAATGAGAAAAATGAGCTTATTCCTACTAGGACTGTAACAGGATGGCGTGTATGTATTGATTATAGAAAATTAAATGACGCCACCAGAAAAGATCACTTTCCCTTACCTTTCATAGATCAAATGTTGGAAAGATTAGCCGGAAATAGTTACTATTGTTTTCTAGATGGATTTTCCGGATATTTTCAAATTCCAATAGCACCCGAGGACCAAGAGAAAACCACATTCACGTGCCCTTATGGTACTTTTGCTTACAAACGCATGCCATTTGGACTTTGCAACGCCCCTGCAACCTTTCAAAGGTGTATGATGGCGATTTTTCATGACATGATAGAAGAATGCATGGAAGTATTCATGGATGACTTTTCAGTCTTCGGTGATACATTTAAATCATGTCTAGTTAATCTGGAACGAATGCTAATTAGATGCGAAAAATCAAATCTAGTACTTAATTGGGAGAAATGCCATTTCATGGTTAAAGAAGGCATCGTTCTTGGACATAAAATTTCAAAAGAAGGGATTGAAGTGGATAGAGCTAAAGTAGATGTAATTTCTAAACTTCCACATCCCACCAATGTTAGAGGAGTTAGAAGTTTTCTAGGGCATGCCGGTTTTTACCGACGTTTCATAAAAGATTTTTCTAAAATTGCCACTCCTATGAATAAACTCCTAGAAAAGGATGCGCCATTCATCTTTTCAGATGAATGTATCAAATCTTTTAATATTCTTAAAGAAAAACTCACTAATGCACCAATCATGATAACACCAAATTGGAATCTACCATTTGAACTAATGTGCGATGCAAGTGATTTTGCAATGGGAGCCGTTTTAGGACAAAGGATTGAAAAACGATTTCAACCTATATATTATGCTAGTAAGACATTACAAGGAGCACAAACAAACTATACAACTACTGAAAAAGAACTCCTTGCTATTATCTTTGCTTTTGACAAATTTCGATCATATCTCGTTCTAGCAAAAACGGTGGTCTATACCGACCATTCTGCTCTTAGATACCTATTTTCAAAACAAGATGCTAAACCAAGATTAATCCGTTGGATCTTACTCTTACAAGAGTTTGATATTGAAATCCGAGATAAAAGAGGAGCAGAAAATCTCGCCGCTGATCATCTTTCTCGTCTTGAAAATCCCGAATTAGAAGTTCTAAATGAATCGGCCATACAAGACAACTTTCCTGATGAATATCTATTGAAGATAGATTATAAAGAAATCCCATGGTTTGCAGACTATGCAAACTACTTAGTTTGTGGATTCCTTGAAAAAGGATTATCGTACCAAAGACGAAAGAAATTCTTCAGTGATATAAAACACTATTTCTGGGAAGATCCACATCTGTTTAAAAGTTGTCCCGATGGAATAATACGCCGATGTGTATTTGGAGATGAAGCTAGTAAAATTTTAAACCATTGTCACACAGGACCAACAGGAGGGCATTATGGGCCTCAACTAACAGCAAGAAAAGTTTATGAAGCTGGATTCTATTGGCCTACAATTTACAAAGACGCACACCTTCTTTGCAAATCCTGTGATGCATGTCAAAGGGCCGGAAAAATAAGTCAACGTGATGAAATGCCACAAAATGTCATCCAAGTATGTGAAGTATTTGACATTTGGGGTATTGACTTTATGGGTCCATTTCCAAAATCTCATAATAATCTATATATACTCGTAGCCATTGACTATGTATCTAAATGGGCGGAAGCACAAGCTCTCCCAACTAACGATGCACGAGTTGTAGTCAACTTTTTAAAACGTCTTTTTGCAAGGTTTGGAACACCGAAAGCTTTAATAAGTGATCGGGGTACTCATTTCTGTAATAATCAACTTGAGAAAGTTCTTAAAAGATATGGAGTAACTCATAAAATCTCCACCGCATATCATCCACAAACAAGTGGACAAGTTGAAAATACCAACCGAGCTTTAAAACGTATTCTAGAGAAAACCGTAGGATCAAATCCGAAGGAATGGTCCATTAAATTGGAGGATGCACTCTGGGCTTTTAGAACAGCCTACAAAACTCCAATTGGAACCACACCTTTTAGACTTGTTTATGGAAAAGCATGTCATCTTCCAGTAGAAATTGAACACAAAGCATTTTGGGCTTTGAAGACATGTAATCTTGATTTACATGAAGCTGGACGTCTACGATTAAGTCAACTAAACGAATTAGAAGAATTAAGACATGAAGCATACGAAAATTCGTTAATCTATAAAGAAAGAACGAAGAAATGGCATGATAAAAGAATCAGAAGTTCAAAAGAATTTAAAGAAGGAGACAGAGTTCTTCTTTTCAATTCACGATTCAAGCTATTTCCTGGAAAATTGAAATCAAGATGGTCTGGACCATTCATAGTCAAAAGAGTTTTCCCATACGGAACGATAGAATTAATAAATTCAAATGGGATTGAATTTAAAGTTAATGGTCACAGAGTTAAACATTACATACATGGTCCGATGGAAGTCGACAATGAAGTTAATCACAATTTCGACACCACAGCTAACTAAGTGTGGGGAGAATCAAGTCTTTAAAGGATAATATGTATTTCTGTTAGAGTTAGATTGTCTGTTTTCGTATAGTTTTCGAAAATGGAACACGTATGGTCTTTCCCTAGCAGACCCTAAAGAACTAGTCTTCTCCCCCCATTCTGAATTTTTATTTTTTAGGTTTCTACGAAATGAAGACTGCCTGTGAACTAAACCATGGTCTAATGCTACACGCTTTGATCACTAAACGTAATAATGACATACTACCGAGTGAATTAGTATCAGTAATCAGAGAAAGAATGGACGGAGTTAGAAAAGAATCCAGATGCGAAGATAATAAGTTACAATTTGGTAAAGGAAAATCAAAATCCGCAGCGAAAAGAAGAGCACGACACCTAGAACGATGTCACAAATGCGGAAAATGGTCACATGGAGGTAAATGTTCAAATAATCAAACCTATTCAAATACCGAATTTGTTACTTTATGCAGAGACGGACCGTTCATATGTTTAGAAGAAAAGACACTGAATGCTCGAGGTTACGCCTTTGGAGCCATGGAAAACCAATTAAACCGACTATCTTATGAATGGAATAGATCATATAACTAAGATCTATTTCACAGGTATGTCTGTACAGTTTTTATTTTTTTTTATTTTTAACCTTTTGATAATAAACGCTAATTTGTTCGCTAAAAAGTATTAAATTGGTATTGAATAAAATTAGGTTTGGCGACCGAAATTATTGATATCATTCAAAAATTTATTACATCACTGCGAAATTTAACGTTTATTCTTAAGGTATAAATATCTTTAATCAATCAACCCAAAATATTTCAAAAATTCGTCATGAGTTAAATTAGGTCTTGGAACCGAAATTACTTTACCGAAAAGAGGGGCGCATATTTTTGATAATATTTGATTGATTAAAGTGGGATAAAAAGACAAAAAGATTTTTAAATTTATCTTTACCATGTTTTGAAAATTAATATTTAAATCTTAAATTAATATTGTAAACTTTGTAAAAACAATATATTTAAAATTGTAAATATTTGAAAAATTAATATAAGTTTGGTGTGAATTTATAATATGAATTTTTAAATTAAGTTTGGTATGAATTTTTAATTTTTAAAATATTAATTTTTAATTTTATGCATTTCAAATTTTAAGTTTGGTGTGAATTTTTAATATTAATTTTGAATTTTATATTTAAGTTGTGTGAATTTAAAAACAAAAATTTACTTTATCTCATTAAGTTAAGAATATGATTTTTAAAATTCGTCGTAAGTTGAAGACTAGGTCTTTGAACCGAAATTGCTTTACCCAAGGGAGGGACGAGAACTTTTATTATCATTATTTTTAATCTTATTAATTTAAAGTATGCCAAAAACATTAAAAAAACCCAAAAATCTTAGCTTTTAAAACAATCGCTACAAAAAGACAAATTTTAAAATTTTGTTGAAGGACGGACTAGGACATCGATCCGAAACGACCTCGTCCTAAATAACAAGGGAAACAAAATTTTAAAATTAATTACTTAATTGTTTTAATAAGTTAATAATTATAAAAAAAAAAAAAAAAAAAAGAGCAAACTCCGCGACTCGCGGAGTTTGAAGTGCAAAACCTCCGCGACTCGCGGAGGGACCAAAAATCAGAAAAAAAATAAAAAGAGCTGCACGATCAGTTCACTCCCCCACACAAAAACACTGCGAATTTCACAGCGAAAAAACCCCGAAAATACACCCAAAAACACCCCAAAAATCTCAATTTTTAACCGTTAATCACCAAATATTTTGCTAAAATCATGTTGAGAAGGATGCTATCTAAGAATTACTCAAGAAAAACGGTAAATTTCTACACCTAAACACCATTTAATTCGAAATTAGGTGTTCTTGAGCTATTTTTTCCCCAATTTGATTTTGATGCTTTTTAGTGTAATTAGACTTAAATTGTTTATGTATTATGCTTGTATAACCTAGATTGATGTTGTTTAACATGATTAGAAGCCTTAAACTTCAAATTTTGAATAATCTAGGGTTTGTGTTCTTGAGCAAATTTGGGGCTTTTTGATATAAACAGGTTATGGCCGATTTTTGTCATGAATTATTGCTAAATTAAGTAGTGTAACATGTCTAGGTAGTTAAATGATCCAAACTTTGAGCCTAAACATGATTTTGAGAATTAAAGTGGACTTTTTCAAGTCTAAAATTCATGAACTTGATTTTTGAAAGATAATGCCATTTGAGACTTGTTTAATTGCTAGTAATGATTATTTTGACATGTTATTTGAGTTGAATGCTTATGAACTTGGCGAAAATTTTCGTATATGCTTATTTGAAAAAGTGTAGATTTGATAAA
Organism: Rutidosis leptorrhynchoides; assembly: GCF_046630445.1. Taxonomy (NCBI): domain Eukaryota; kingdom Viridiplantae; phylum Streptophyta; class Magnoliopsida; order Asterales; family Asteraceae; genus Rutidosis; species Rutidosis leptorrhynchoides. The sequence continues at coordinate 88,915,473 of NC_092336.1, read as the reverse complement.
AATGTGAAAATAAGCTTAAGTTTGATATAAATTGATAATGTCATTGTAATTATTTTGATTGATGATTTTGCTGACACTAATGCATATTTGGATGCACAAAATTTGTGTTTGATGTGTTTTGCAGAATGAAAGGGGTGAATCTTCATCCCAAGCCCGCAATGCTCCTGCTGAGAATTTGGAACAACAGGAGGTGGATAACTACTACAAGCAGGATGTACCTCATCCAGTCATGACCTTTTCCGATATGCACTTGGAAGAGTTGCACCCGAACCTGAGATTTGACAGACTTTGGATAGATTATCCAAAATATCAACGGGGTTTGCATACTCTTCATTCCAAGGTTGTTGAGGTACCGAGGGTCATAGAATGGGGACCCTTAGAAGCTGTAGAATTGGCCGGGCCAATTAGGGAATTACTTGTACAGAGGTATGGTAATTCTTCTTTTAATGACTGGATATGTTTATTCACCATACGCAGACCTGTATATAAAGTATGGTGTGAAGAGTTGTTATGTAGTATAGAGTTGAATGATCGGGTAGCTAGTTTAACCGATCGTTCTTTTATTAGATTTTTGTTAGGTGGTTCGATGCGCCACATGTCTTTACTGGACATGGCTCAGGCTTTACGTATATATACGCCTGAGGAGTTAGCGTCTGCCGATTGTAGAGGATTGATACTAAACGGTAGAAAGATAGATGAGAATTTTGATACACACGGTGTGTGGAGTCAAATGACAAGCCATCACCGTTTCAAAGGGGGAAACTACTCTTATTTGGATATAGATAGAGCCGAATTAAGAGTGATACATAGGTTTTTAGCTAATTCGATTACACAAAGGGGTAAGAACAAAGAAAAAGTAAATGAACAAGATTTGTTTTACCATATGTGTATTCGAGACCCACAAAGCGCTGTAAGTATACCATATTGTGTGGGTTATTATTTATCAGCTATGGTTCGGGGGATGCGACCACATAGCATAATAGGAGGTGGTATTTTTATTACTTTGATTGGTGAATATCTCGGTGTGGATATAAGTCGGGGGGGATTATTAGTAGAAGAGCCGGAACCCCGCGATACTATAGGTTTAAATGTATACCATGGTGCGAAAGTTTTGAAGAGGCGAAATAACGCCGCAGTACGATATCATGGTAGACATCCACAGGTGGAGAGAAACCAGCAACAAGGTAATGTAGGAGGGGGGAATGAGATGCAAGAGATGCATAGGTTTATAGCTTCTCAGGAATACGAAAATGCTAGACAGAGAGCATTTGAAGATTGGCAAGTTCATCAGAACCAGATCATAGCTCATTGCCAACACATAGGTAGAAACTATATTCCTACACCGAAACCCGTCTTCCCTCCTTGGTCGATAGAGATGCAGCCACCATATCCTACGTATGACCCTGCCGAAGCATTCTATAGCACTTATGGTTATGCCTGGAACCCCTATTGGTACCAATATCATCCTTAGTTTACTTATTATTATTTTTTTTTTTTTATTTTGTAATTTGTAATTATTGATACATTTAATATTTTAGTTAATATTGTAATCATTTTTATAATTATCTAACTTTTATTCTTAGATTTTAATAATTTTTGAATGTGGGGTAATATACCAAACTTCAAAAATATGTATATATGTTTGCAGTTTATCTTATGTACACAACAGGGTAAAACAACGCATTTTCAAAGACTGGCATTAAGTTCAGCAAAAGCAACTAATTTTGACGACAAGATGCAAAATATATGTGAAATAACAACAAGACGGAATGAACAAATGATGTGCACCATTTATCATTCAGCAAACAAACGCCAATATATTTGGAAACTTAGGTAAAATTTAATCATTTTCACACTAATCACCCTCAATAATTTAAATTGTTACTGATTTCTTGCAAATGAGGGCATTGCAAGATCTTAAGTGTGGGAAGGGGTTAAATTCTTTCGGATTTTAAATTTTTTACTTTATACACTTGGTTACCATTAAAAATACTAGTAAAGCAGTAGTTGTATTAGAATCTAGTGCTCTCTGATAAAAAAAGAACAGCCCTAGTCTTATATACTAACTACCCAATTCTAGTAAACTTTTTCAATTAAATGAATTCAAATCATGTTTATACATATTTATGAACGATAAAACTAGGTTTTAACACCGAAATTATTGTTATCTCAGAAAGAACATAAATTAAGAAACAAACTAAAATGTCAAAATTCATTTAAAATGGAATAGAGGACGATAAAAAGAAAAATAAAAAGCCAAGTGTGGGAAAATTTACCAAGTTATTTTAAACATATGTCACATATATCTGTAACAAATAACTGAAAATACTTTTGCTTTGAACTAAACTAAACTGTTTTACCCGATGAAAGAAAAGAAGAGATGGATCTACACGATGAATCAATTCCATCATTAAAAGGAAGTAAAGTCTTCCGAAAAAGACACGCGCTTCTTGATTTAGGTCATGAAGTTGTCGTCCAGACCAGCTGTAGGTTGACGAAAAATCTAGAAAAGTCATCACTAAAATCAGCAGGAAATCCACGGACCTCAGCATTAAACAGGATCGCCAAGTGGTCAGATTTATCCTAACCATGAGAAGGATTTATCTCGTACAATGGGGGGGCACCATGCAAATTAGCTGGATAAGACTAATGAATCAGATCCCCAGAAAGGATAATCTCCTTAAAGATTAAAAATCAGCTTTTAAGACTGATATTACTCAATCCTAGAGATTGACCTTAAAGATTGAGAATTACAAACTCATGGAATTCGATGATATCTAAACTCGAGCTTAAACGAGAAAATATTTTGATCAAAATTACAAACCGATTTGTTTTCTGAAAACCCTATTTTCAATGCGTTCATTACCATTGAACGTAAAATCCTAGGAATTCACCTGGAATTCATTAGGTCACCTGAACTAAATCGGGTGTCAACCGTAAGAACGGTGGTTGCATAGTGGTCAAAGACAGGACCTTGTGCCAAACCGACAAATTATAAGGGTGAGCTTTACTATTGCTCCTACCAAGGATAGTAATTGCGTCTGACACGTTATAGACCATAATCAAAAGCATGTCATGGGACATTGCCTTAACAGTTGCTTGTTCAACGCTTTCCTTTACAACCGGACGGTAGTTTACCGAAAGGTAATATACGGGACAAGTAAACTGGACGTGTTGCTTTCCAAATACAAGGTTAGCAAGTGGGTGACACAAACCCGCAAGTTTGAGCTAAAATTTTCAAATCTGAAACCCACCAAACCCACAAAAATATTTTGCAAACACCGGTAAAGGGTTATTCCGGAAAACTTATCTAAGGTAAAAAACTAGATTTCAAAAGATCAAATGTTTTCATAAAGATCCAATTTCCTTAATGGATCTAAATTTTTATAGTCATGTGGGACTGTAAACCATATCGTTACTACCATTGTTTATACCGCCGTATAGAAATCACTGATGTACAAAGTGTGAAGAATAAAGAAGTGATTCTAGTATTTCAAGACAATATTGCTTGAGGACAAGAAACGCTCAAGTGTGGGAATATTTGATAATGCTAAAAACGAACATATATTTCATAGCATTATTCCTCAACAAAGACAAGCTTTTAGTTGCAATTGTTCTATTTACAAGTGATATTCGTTTAAATAATAAAAGGTGAAGACAAAAGACAGATTCGACGAATTGAAGACGCAAACGACCAAAAAGCTCAAAAGTACAAAAGACAATAAAAAAGGTTCCAATTATTGATAAGAAACGTCTCGAAATTACAAAAGTACAAGATTCAAAACGCAAAGTACAAGATATTAAATTGTACGCGAGGACGTTCGAAAATCCGGAACCGGGACCAGAGTCAACTCTTAACGCTCGACGCAACGGACTAAAAATTACAAGTTAACTATGTATATAAATATAATATAATATATAATTAATTATATTAATTATATATATATTATATTTATATATATAAAACCGTCGGCAGAGAAAACTCCAAGGACTGAGCTGTAAATACTATCTCCGCGACTCGCGGAGTTTGAAGGGGATTTTGCCGCGAGTCGCGGAGCCCCAAAATTCAACTCTGGCTATAAAGCAAACCGAATTCTGATCAAATTTCATAATCTATTTCTATCTCTCTCTCAATATATACGTAATATATATATATATATTTATATTTTAATTTTAATTTTAATTATAATTCTAATAATAAGGGTATGTTAGCGAATGTTGTAAGGGTGTAAGTCGAAATTCTGTCCGTGTAACGCTACGCTATTTTTAATCATTGTAAGTTATGTTCAACCTTTTTACATTAATGTCTCGTAGCTAAGTTATTATTATGCTTATTTAAAACGAAGTAATCATGATGTTGGGCTAATTACTAAAATTGGGTAATTGGGCTTTGTACCATAATTGGGGTTTGGACAAAAGAACGACACTTGTGGAAATTAGACTATGGGCTATTAATGGGCTTTATATTTGTTTAACTAAATGAAAGTTTGTTAATGTTAATATAAAGATTTACAATTGGGCGTCCCTATAAATTACCATATACACTCGATCGGACACGATGGGCGGGGTATTTATATGTACGAATAATCGTTCATTTAACCGGACACGGGAATGGATTAATAGCCACTAGAATACTTAAAACAGGGGTGAAATTACATTCAAGGGTAATTGGTGTAATTGTTAACAAAGTGGTAAAACCTTGGTTTACACGCAGTCGATAACCTGATGTATTCATTAAACAAAGTATTAAAACCTTGTTACAATTCGAATCCCCAATTAGTTGGAATATTTAACTTCGGGTATAAGAATAATTTGATGAGGACACTCGCACTTTATATTTATGACTGATGGACTGTTATGGACAAAAACCAGACGGACATATTAAATAATCCAGGACAAAGGACAATTAACCCATGGGCATAAAACTAAAATCAACACGTCAAACACCATGATTACGGAAGTTTAAATAAGCATAATTCTTTTATTTCATATTTAATTTCCTTTATTTTATATTTAATTGCACTTCTAATTATCGTACTTTTTAATTATCGCAAATTTTATTTTATCGCATTTTTATTATTCGCAATTTCATTATCGTTATTTACTTTACGCTTTAATTTAAAGTCTTGTATTTATTTTATATTTTACATTAGGTTTTAACTGCGACTAAAGTCTTAAAATCGACAAACCGGTCATTAAACGGTAAAAACCCCCCTTTATAATAATAATATTACTTATATATATATTTGTATTTTTATAAAAGTAAACTAATATAGCGTTGAGCTTTGTTTAAAGATTTCCCTGTGGAACGAACCGGACTTACTAAAAACTACACTACTGTACGATTAGGTACACTGCCTATAAGTGTTGTAGCAAGGTTTAAGTATATCCATTCTATAAATAAATAAATATCTTGTGTAAAATTGTATCGTATTTAATAGTTTTTCCTAGTAAAATATAAACTATTTTATATACTACCCCGCTGCACATCACCTATCTTGTCACTTCCCGAAGGCAATGATGATTTTGTTGTATATTGTGATGCCTCGAAAAACGGTTATGGGTGTGTACTAATGCAACGAAAGAAAGTCATTGCTTATGCCTCTCGACAACTCAAAGTCCACGAACGAAACTACACGACACATGATCTTGAACTCGGTGCCGTCATCTTTGCACTTAAGTTATGGAGACATCATCTTCTTGGTACCAAAAGTACTATCTTTACCGATCACAAAAGTCTCCAACACATCTTCGATCAAAAGCAACTAAACATGAGACAACGAAGGTGGATTGAAACCTTGAACGATTATAATTGCGAGCTTCGTTACCACCCCGGGAAGGCAAATGTAGTGGCCGATGCCTTAAGTCGAAAGGAAAGAACGGTACCTCTTCGCGTCCGAGCATTAAACATCACCATCCACTCCAACCTTAATAGCCAAATTCGGGTAGCTCAAGAGGAGGCTCTTAAAGACAACCACATCGGGCGTGAACTTTTAAACATTCTCGTCTCTCAATTCGAAGTTAAGAAGAACGGACTTCGATATTACGCCGGAAGAATTTGGGTGCCTAGATACGGCAATTTACGAAACCTCATCCTAGACGAAGCCCACAAATCACGATACTCGATTCATCCCGGCGCCAATAAGATGTACCATGACCTTAAAGAACAATATTGGTGGCTGAACATCAAAAAGGAAGTTGCTAGATACGTTGCCAAATGTTTGACTTGCGCTAAAGTCAAAGCCGAACACCAAAGACCGTCTGGGTTACTTCAACAACCCGAGATCCCGCAATGGAAGTGGGAAAGGATCACGATGGATTTTATCACCAAATTACCGAAAACGTCGGGCGGTTATGATACTATTTGGGTCATTGTCGATCGCCTCACCAAATCCGCGCACTTTCTCGCCATGAAAGAGACCGACAAAATGGAGAAACTTGCACGACTATACATTAAGGAGATTGTAGCCCGACACGGTGTACCTTTATCGATTATCTCCGACCGAGATGGTCGTTTCGTTTCTAGATTTTGGCGTACGTTACAAGAAGCGTTGGGAACGTGTTTGGACATGAGCACCGCATATCATCCCCAAACCGATGGGCAAAGTGAACGTACAATACAAACCTTAGAGGATATGTTACGAGCCTGCGTTGTTGATTTTGGAAAAGCTTGGGACAATCACTTACCTCTCGCCGAATTCTCTTACAATAATAGTTATCACGCGAGTATTAAGGCCGCACCTTTTGAAGCGTTATATGGTCGAAAATGTCGCTCTCCTCTTTGTTGGGCCGAAGTGGGTGACGTGCAAATTTCCGGGCCCGAACTCATTCACGAAACAACCGAAAAGATCCTTCAAATCCGAGATAGGCTTCGGACGGCCCGGAGTCGTCAAAAATGCTATACCGACAAAAGACGCAAGGACCTCGAATTTCAAGTCGGTGACCGCGTCATGTTAAAAGTCGCACCTTGGAAAGGCGTCATCCGTTTTGGGAAACGTGGGAAACTAAATCCACGGTATGTTGGTCCTTTCGAAATCTTAGAGCGTGTTGGGACCGTTGCGTATCGTTTGGATCTTCCGCCTCAACTAAGCTCCGTCCATCCTACCTTTCATGTATCTAACTTGAAGAAATGTCTTGCCGAGCCCGATATCGTCGTCCCTCTCGAGGAACTCACTATTAATGACAAACTCCACTTTGTGGAGGAACCGGTTGAAAATGTGGACTACGTCGAGAAGGAATTAAAACAAAGCCGGATCCCGATTGTTAAGGTTCGTTGGAACGCCAAAAGGGGACCCGAGTTTACTTGGGAAAGAGAAGATCAAATGCGAAAGAAACACCCTCATCTATTCCCGGTTCCGGAATCGTCGGATTCCGAGGAGGAAACAACGATTACTACGCCTGCTTAAATTTCGGGACGAAATTTCTTTTAAGGTGTAGGTAATGTAACATCCCGCCTTTTTCCGTTTATTTTTCCTTTATACTATTTCAAACTCCGTTATATGTTTATAACATCTCCCGTTAATACGCGTTTCAAAATATCTTGTGTAGGTAATTTAACGCACCCGATTCAAAGTTGAGGGACTAGTTTTGCCAAGAGGCCAAAGATTTGACTAGGTCAACTAGTCAAACCTTCAACCTCATCCACTCATCATTTTCTCATTTTCTTTTCTCTTTTCTTCTCATACTTTCACATTTTCTTTCAATTCACCACATCAAGGAATCATCATCCATTTAATTTCTAGCAAGCTTCAATTCAAACAAAATACATATTTGGAATCCTTGCAACATCCTCTTCGATTCCATACCGATTTCATCAATTTTGGGTAACTTTCTAAAATCACTAATTTTATGTGTTCTTGAGATTTTTGAGTTAAAAGGTTGTTGATTAGTGTCTATGGCTCAAGTCTAGTATGATTATGTGATTTGTATGCTTGTTCTTGTTATTTTGATGTAACTAGTTCATATTGAAAGATAACATGCTTAACCTTGAGATTTGAGTGTTTATATGTTGTTAGATGCTAAGACTTCATGTTTTAATTATGCTCCTAGTGTTACTAGCTTTATTTTGATGTAAAGTTTGATTAAGGAAACCTCCTAAACTTGATTATGAAATTTGGTGAATTTAGTTTAGGGTTTGATGAACTTGAAATGAATCTTAGATGCATTGAATGATTGCCATGTTGTTTTGTTTGTGTTTAGTTGTATTGTATGCTTGATTATCTTCAAAACGGCGTATTACACATGTGCATTAATTTCCCGAATCATAATATGGCATTTATGAACTTGGAGTAATAAATGATGAGCATTAATGGTGATTTTGATATGAGTTTGTTTGGTTTTGATTGAGTAAATGCGTTTAGTTATTCTCCTTGTCAAATTACCTTTCTAATAATATATGATATGCGTTTTAAGTGTTTTCGGTGCATGAGATGTGTTAAATTGTATTTTGGTTCGTGACTTGGACCATTTTTCTGCAAACTGCATGTTTCCCAGGTATTGCGCGCCGCGCATATACCCGCGCGCCGCGCAGAATTAGAAATCCCAGATGTTTGCCTTCGTGGTTAAGTTCTGACCAGGATTTACACTTGGGTGCGCGCCGCGCAACCCATAGCGCGCCGCGCATACTGCCCAGCTCATTTTGTCTTTGTTTTTCATGTCACAAAAATGTTTCCCGCTTTACTATAACCCCGTTTACCATGAAACTTGACTATTATGCTCGTATATGACTTCTCATCATGAGAAAATTGTCGGACACCCGACCCGACCCCGTTGACTTTGACTTTGACCAAGTTTGACTTTTAGTCAAACTTAACCAAACGATTATACAATCGTTCTAACATGCTTAACTACTTGTGTCGTGCATGAAACTTGACAAATTGATCCACGTGCTATATTAATCGAGTCGTAACGAGCCATAGGACTAATTGGACACCTTTGACCCTTCGTGACTATCGTTATTGATACAACCTATTTGCTTAGGTCAAGACTAGCATTGTTTCTTGCACGTTTACTTGTCGAAGTACTTTTTGGTTCGTGCATACAAGGTGAGATCATAGTCCCACTTTTACTCTTTTAAACTTACTTTTGGGATGAGAAAACATAAACGATTCTTTTGAACTAAGTGAACACAAGAACGGGAAAACAAACATTCTACATACGAGTTTAGAACGAAAATCCTCAATCCGATTATCATTAGTTACATCAGATGGTGTAAGCGAGAACTTATGTTATATGGCCATATGGGTTGACAACCCTCATCTTTGACGGTTCGCTACCGTCTACAGATGAAATATATTTTCGGGAAACAGTGTTGTTCTAGCACTAATTTATGGGGTATTCAACGGACGGAATGTTAAGCTTTGATAATTGGGTGCTCGTGAATATTAACTTTTAGAATGTACTATGACTTTATCAATATTGCAACTCTTGTGGTTCAGCTTGCTTTTACTCATTTACTTATTTAAACCTATGATTTCACCAACGTTTTCGTTGACAGATTCTCTATGTTTTTCTCAGGTCCTTGAACTTAGGTGATACATGCTTCCGCACATACTTTTTGATACTTGCATTGGATGTCGAGTATACTTGCATACGTGGAGCGTCTTTTTGGCTATTTTAAACTATGTCGCACGTGTTTCATATGAACAATAACTTTTGTTATGTACTTATCTTGGGAATTACTTTTGTAAACATTGAAACATCCTTTATGAAATGTATGCGACATATTTTCGGTCAAACTTTGTTATAAATACTTATAACCAGGTAATGGGACCAAACGTAGACGACGCCGTCACTTGACGATTTGTCGGGGTCGCTACATAAGTAAGCAGCAGCATGCAGCAGTAGTAAGCAGTAACAAGTAAACGAGCAAGTTGTAGATTAGTCCTATTAGTGAATCCTACTCGACCCGGTCTAGACTCACTAATGCAACCTAATTCCCTACAACCAATGCTCTGATACCAAATGTGACGCCCCGTACAAAATCAACGTGTACGGATCATCAACAACAGGATCTTTACAAGGTCAAACACTATATGCTGTTTAAAAACGAGTTTTGCATTCATGAAAAAGATAACTTCAAATGTTTTACAAAAGATAACGTGACACAAAAGTCATTATAAAACCAGTAATCCAAAATAATATAAGTTACGAATGCAAAATATAAGTTCCATGATTGAGACATCTCTAAGTAATGCAGCGGAAATCTAGCACAGCAGGTCCGTAACAGCAAGTCTATAACAGCAAGTTTATAACACCAAGGCAGCAAGTCTAATAGCGGAAGCAACAACGTCTAAGCACCTGAGAAATACATGCTTAAAAAGTCAACACGAATGTTGGTGAGCTATAGTTTATCTGTAATCAGTAATGTAATGTAGGCCACGAGATTTCAGTCCTTCAACCAGCATTTCAAATAAGTATTTCAAATCAGTATGATAAAGTATATGCTTATCCGTGGGCACCCGGTAACTAACTTAACGTAATATTACCCCCTAAAAGTACACTTGGTGAGTGCGTATGTTTACGAAGTATTAAACACCCATTAAATGCTAGCGCGACTAGCCTGAGTGGGGATGTCAAACCCTATGGATCCATATCTAAGATTCGCGTTCACCGGTTCAAAAACCAATGACTAAACGTTACCGAGCTAAGGGAAAAGTTTATGCCGTTGTATAACCCACACATATATAAAGTTTAAGTACTCGTGCCTAGTATGTAAAACGTAAAAAGCGCATGTATTCTCAGTCCCAAAATAGTTAAAGTAAAAAGGGATGCTATAACTCACAGTGATAAGAGCGGTAAAGTCGATAATGAAAGTATGCAAGAAGTAAGTCGGTCCGAAAGGTCGTCAACCTAAGTCAAAGGTTACTAGGTCAGTATGTTATCCTCATAAGTTCTAATAGTGCATAAAATAAGTTTAAGTGTCATCATCATCATCATTCATCATCGTAAAAGTTAAGTAAGTTTAACAAGTATAGAGGTCAAAACAATAGGCTGACTTTGATCAGCTGCTACGGCCTCTACGTAAATCGAAAAGACGCGTAATTAGTGGCTATGGCTCCGTATGGGAGTCCTCTAGTTGTTGACCAATTTCCAAAACCAACCTCGTCTTCGTTTGACCGTGGTGACGGTTTAAGTATGAGTTGGTCAGAAATTTCAGCACAACGTTAATAGGGTGTAGTGACTTTCGAAAGGCCATAAATCCTAAACCATAACTCGGATTAAGACGAGGTCTAAACGGAAAATCATCTAATCGAACCGAAATAAATGAAAATCAACTTTACAATAGCCCAGGTTGTAACACCCTAGGCAAATCCCACATCGCCTACAGACATGAGTGATCATGGGATTATAAGGTAATACTCACGCTTAAATGACACAACGCGTTTTGGACCACATGCAGAGCAGATGTGTGAGTACGCTGCAGTTAAGCGTGCTCGGGCGAGATCACTACCAGGATGGGTGACCTCCTGGGAAAGTGCTTCTCGTGTGTGGTCGTCAAGAAAAAGTCGTGCGCCTGCTGGAAAGCGGACAATATTGTGGTCATGTTAAGCTGGGGTGTTACAGAATGGTATCAGAGCCACTCATGTGCCATTGGGGGTGGTGGGGCAAACCTCATCGAGGACGATGAGTCCCTAAGGGGGGGTGAATGTAACACCCTAGGCAAATCCCACATCGCCTACAGACATGAGTGATCATGGGATTATAAGGTAATACTCACGCTTAAATGACACAACGAGTTTTGGGACCACATGCAGAGCAGATGTGTGAGTACGCTGCAGTTAAGCGTGCTCGGGCGAGAGCACTACCAGGATGGGTGACCTCCTGGGAAAGTGCTTCTCGTGTGTGGTCGCCAAGAAAAAGCCGTGCGCCTGCTGGCAAAGCGGACAATATTGTGGTCATGTTAAGCTGGGGTGTTACACAGGTGGTCTGATCAGATCCCGAAAACAGTAAGCAATTTGCTCCGGTGGGGTTCTTAGTGCTTGATGCTCATCACGGTTCTCATCCTTGATGCATGTAGCTTCAAGTGTACAACTCGTTGATGGGTTAGCATCACCTTGACCAAGATTCTACCATCAACACACAATATGTTAAGACCAAGTAAGAACACAACTCATTTAAGAGTCTTAGATGGATGATGAACCAAGGTTACATCATATCCTTAGTCTTAACACAATTACAAGTTACATTTTCAACTAAAGCTACAAACTTTACTTCAATCAAGCAAGTATGAACATAATCTAAGTCAAATGAAGTGATGGAACCCTAAGCTAGAGAGCTTGGATCCTTTTCACACAAGTTATAAGGTCACAAAGCTAGAAAGCTTGAACCTTTAGTGTTCTTGAAGATCTTGAAGCATAAAGCTTAGATCTTTAAGTTATATGAAGACCATAAACACAAGTTTTGATCTTTATAACAAAATAATGAGATCATAAGTTAGGAAACTTAGATCCAACAAAAGATATGAAGATTCAAGCTAGAAAGCTTGCATCTTGGTTGTTCTTGAAGATCTTGAAGCATAAAGCTTGGATCTTTAAGTTATATGAAGATTACAAGCACAAGTTTGAATCTTTATAACAATATAACAAGATTAAAGTTGAAATATATAGATCTACAAAGTAGGTGAAGATTCAAAGCTAGAAAGCTTGAATCTTCCATGTTCTTGAAGGATTCAAATCCAAGTTTGAATCTACAAGATGTAATGAAGATCAAAGCTAAAAAGCTTGATCCTTTAAATGATGATGATGATTCGTGAATGATGAAGGGAAGAAGAAAAAGAAAATCAAAAACTTACAAGTTTTAGAGTGAGAAAGACTAGATCACAACTCACGACCTCGTGTATACAAGTCTCAGGCTAGATCACAACTCAAAGTATATATAATATTTTAGAATCAACCTCAACCCTGTATAGCTAACTCCAACATTACTGCATATAGAGTGTCTATGGTTGTTCCGAAATATATATATAGATGGGTCGATATGATATGTCAAAACATTGTATTCGTGTCTATGGTATCCCAAGATTACATAATATATGTTAGAATACATGTATAATACAATATAAGTTAGTTAAGTTATGATTTGTATAAATTTGTTACAAATTTCACGTAGCTGCAACAAGCAAAATTATCCAATCTTGTTTTACCCATAACTTCTTCGTTTTAAATCCGTTTTAAGTGATTCAAGTTGCTATGGTTTCATATTGAACTTAAGTTTATGAATATAAATAGAAAATGTATAAGTTTATAGTCAGAAATACAGGTTACGAGTTATTTTTGTAAAGGTAGTCATTTCAGTCGAAAGAACGACGTCTAGATGACTATTTTGGAAAACATACTTCCACTTTGAGTTTAACCATAATTTTTGGATATAGTTTCATGTTCATAAGAAAAATCATTTTCCCAGAAGAATAGATTTTAAATCATAGTTTATCATAGTTTTTAATTATCCAAACCAAAACAGCCCGCGGTGTTACTACGACGGCGTATATCCGGTTTTATGGTGTTTTTCGTGTTTTCAGGTTTTAAATCATTAAGTTAGCATATCATATAGATATAGAACATGTGTTTAGTTGATTTTAAAAGTCAAGTTAGAAGGATTAACTTTTGTTTGTGAACAAGTTTAGAATTAACTAAACTATGTTCTAGTGATTACAAGTTTAAACCTTCGAATAAGGTAGTTTTATATATATATATGAATCGAATGATGTTATGAACATCATTACTACCTCAGGTTTTGTGGATAAACCTACTGAAAATGAGAAAAATAGATCTAGCTTCAAAGGATCCTTGGATGGCTTGAAAGTTCTTGAAGTAGAATCATGACACGAAAACAAATTCAAGTAAGATTTCCACTCGAAATAAGATTGTTAAAGTTATAGAAATTGAATCGAAGTTTGAATATGAGTATTACCATATATTAGAAATATATCTTACTGTAATTAAGAAAGATTTCTTGAGGTTGGATGATCACTCAAATTGGATTTGCAAGATTGGAAGTAAGCTAGCAAACTTGGAAGTGTTGTTGGTGTGTTCTTGAGTAGTTGTTTTATAACTTGGTTTATGTATGGATTTATGAACTAGATTGAGCTAGATTTTGATGAAGATGATGAAGAACACTTAGAACAATGGAAGAACACTTGAGAGAGAGTAGTTTGATGCATGTAAGTTGCAAAATAAAAGTGTTTGTGTACACTGATAATGCTAAAAACGAACACATATTTCATAGCATTATCCATCAAGAAAGACAAGCTTTTAGTTGCTATTGTTCTATTTACAAGTGATATTCGTTTAAATATTAAAAGGTGAAGACAAAAGACAGATTCGACGAATTAAAGATGCAAATGACCAAAACGCTAAAAATTACAAAGTACAATCCAAGAGGTTTAATTTATTGATGAGAAACGTCTCAAAATTACAAGAGTACAAGTCGAAAAACGTAAAGTACAAGATATTAAATCGTACGTAAGGACGTTCGAAAATCCGGAACCGGGACATGAACCAACTATCAACGCGCGACGCAACGGACTAAAAATTACAAGTCAACTACGCACATGAATATAATATAATATATATAATTATATAAAATTATATATATTATATTATTTATAAACCGTCGGCAAACAAGAAAACAAAGTGAAATGAGCTGTCCTAGGCAGCCATGCGATCGCATGGTCATGAAGAAGAAATTCCATGCGATCGCATGGAGTACTGTAGCGAGTCAGGTTCTATAAAATGCAAATTTTCGGACGAGTTTATATACACAGAATATAATTCAATCTCTCTCACTCTCAATATATATTTATATTTATATTTTAATTTTAATTTTAATTTTAATTTTAAGTTAATAATAATAAGGTTATAGTGGCGAATGTTTTAAGTTTGTAAGTCGAAATTCTGTCCGTGTAACACTACGCGATTAATACTCATTGTAAGTTATGTTCAACCTTTTTAAATTAATATCTCGTAGCTAAGTTATTATTATGCTTATTTTAGCCGAAGTAATCATGATGTTGGACTAAATATTAAAGACGGGGTAATTGGGCTTTGTACCATAATTGGGGTTTGGACAAAAGACCGACACTTGTGGAAATTGGACTATGGACTATTAATGGGCTTTATATTTGTTTAACTGAATGATAGTTCGTTAATTTAATATAGAGATTTACAATTTGACGTATCTATAAATAACCATATACACTCAATCGGACACGATGGGCGGGATATTTATAAATACTAATAATCGTTCATTTAACCAGACACGGGAATGGATTAACATTCAATGGACTCATTAAAACAGGGGTGGATTACATACAAGGACACTTGGTGTAATTGATAATAAAGTATTAAAACCTTATTACAGTTTAAGTCCCCAATTAGTTGGAATATTTGACTTCGGGTATAAGGATAATTTGACGAGGACACTCGCACTTTATATTTATGACTGATGGACTGTTATGGACAAAAACCGTATGGACATATTGAATAATCCAGGACAAAGGACAATTAACCCATGTTAATAAACTAAAATCAACACGTCGAACATCATGATTACGGAAGTTTAAATAAGCATAATTCCTTTATTTTATATCTTATCGCACTTTTAATTATCGTACTTATTAATTATTGCAATTTTATTTATCGTCATTTTATTTATCGCACTTTAAATTATCGCATTTTTATTTATCGTCATTTACTTTACGCTTTAAATTAAGTTGTATTTATATTTAATATTTTACATTAGGTTTTAAATGTGACTTAAGACATAAAATCGACAAACCGGTCACTAAACGGTAAAAACCCCCTTTTTATAATAATAATAATACTACTTATATATATATTATTATACAAATATAGTTTAAAAATATAGCGTTAAACTTGGCTAGCTCCCTGCAGAACGAACCGGACTTACTAAAAACTACACTACTGTACGATTAGGTACACTGCATATAGTGTTGTAGCAAGGTTTAGGTATATCCACTCTATAAATAAATAACATGTGTAAAAATGTATCATATTTAATAGTATTTCGCAATAAAAATATAACTATTTCGTATACACCTCGCATAACATCAAGTATTTTTGGCGCCGCTGCATGGGATATCAACAACGCCGAAGCAAAACGCTATATATATAAAAAAAATATTAGTTTTTAAGATATTTTTGTAAAAATATAATATTTCTCATTTTGTAAAAATATTTTGTTAAAAATACAAAAATATAAAAACATAAAAATATATATATGTATATATATATATATATATATATATATATATATATATATATATATATATATATATATATATATATATATATATATATATATATATTAAGAGTTTGTTTAAAATATATAAAAATTATAAAGTATTTCTATTTCTATTTTAGTTTTTAAAATACAAGTTTTTATTTATTTTATATAAATATTTTATATAAGTTAAAAACATATAAATTTTTTTTAATAAAATTAAAATTTGGGCCGAGTCCGTTAAAAGCCCAAATCATTTCTGGAATTCCTGTCCATGCGACCGCATGAGCCTAATGAGAAAAATTCATGCGATCGCATGAAGGCTATGACAGCTGAAACCTAGTACTACAATTAATACGGATTAGGGTTTAATTTAATTATTATTATTATTAACCCTAATTAGGTATTAGTTATTTAATTAGTTTTTAATTTTAAGTTTTAATTTATAACTTGTAATATTAAGTTTTTATTAATTATATAAAATTAATACTTTGAAAAAATAATATTTTTATAAAAATAAGTAATTTTATCACTTTTTATATCTTTTTATAAATTGTATATTTTAATCGTTTATTCGTAATTTGTATTTTTATCGCTCGTAATTAATTTAAATTTAGTTTTTGCCGTAGTTATTTTCATTTCTAGATTTTTAGGCTTTGCCGTAAAATCCCTTAAGTACTTTTTCTTTAGACTAAGATTTAGGTGCTTTAGAATTTTGCGACGCCCTTTTAAGATTTTAGTACTAACTAAGTTATTGCCGTTTTGGATATAGAATTTCTTTAAGCTTTAATTCCTTTAGACGCAATTTTTAATATTTAGTATTTAGTACCTTTTAAGTTTCGACGCGCTATTTTTTTATTATTATTTTTCAACCTTTATTTTTCGACGCTTATTTTTCGACGCACTCTTTTTCTTTCTTATTTCTCGACGCTCTAGTTTTTAGGACTTAGATTTTTTCTTCAAAATTTCGACAAAAAATTATTTTAAGTGGTTAAATTGATAGACATCCAAAATTTTCTGGTTCGTAGTAATAGTTGGATTTGTTAGTGGCGAGTTGTGGGCTTCCGATTTAAAGGGTCCTGGCTACCTGCTGCATCTATTGGCTATTCGAAACGTGAGCAAAATCAGAAAAAGTCTATTAATTTGATAGCTTATATAATTTTTATCTTTTATAACTAATAGGATATTCAGTGAATGCACCGAGCAAAACGTTCACCACCTTTCATACGTTCACCACCTTTAACTCGATCAAGACATCTAGCCAATATTTTCGCCGTTGATTTTTCAGTAGAATCGTCATCTAGTCGACCAAGTACTCCAATTCAAATTTCCGATAATCCATTTTTTGAACCCGACCTCACAATTGAGAATCCGGAGGATATTCAGGGACAATTCAGAGATCCTGAACCATTAATATTTTCTCCTGAACCACAAATCACTCATCCAGAGATTGTCGAGGAAGAAACCATTAAATCAGAATCCTCTAGTGATTCAGATTCAACAAATTCAATCATGGAAAATCTGGAACCTCTAAGTATGAAAGACTGAATGAGGGCTAAACGCACTGGCCATGGTCACGCAATTACTCAACCAGACATTAATGCACTAGATTATGAAATCAAAGGATAAATCCTACACATGGTAACTAATCAATGCCAATTTAGTGGTGCACCGAAGAAAGATCTAAATAAACATCTTCATACCTTTAATAGGATCTGTACTCTATTCAAAATCAGAGAAGTTGAGGATGAACATATCTATGTCATGTTATTTCCCTAGACTTTAAAGGGAGAAGCCAAAGATTGGTTAGAATCGTTATCTGAAGGGGCGATTGATACATGGGATGTTTTAGTTGAAAAATTTCTTAAACAATTCTTTCCGGCATCTAAAGCTGTGAGACTTCAAGGAGAAATAGTTACGTTCACACAAAAGCCAAATAAAACTCTATATGAGGCGTGGACAAGATTTGGAAAGTTGTTGAGAGGATGTCCGCAACATGATTTAGACACTTATCAAATAGTACAAATATTCTATCAAGGATGCGACATTACTACACGCAAAGACATCGACATAGCAGCTGGTGGTTCCATTATGAAGAAAACCGCAACTGAAGCTTACAAAATTATTGATAACACTGCTTCCCACTAACATGAGTGGCACCAAGAAAAAGATATCGTTAGATCATCTAAAGCGACTAGAGCCGATTCTAGCCATGACTTTGATTCCATGTCCGCAAAGATAGAAGCTTTCGAGAGATATCGATACAAATCATCGATAGAAGAATCATCGACATTAGAGTTAAAGCCACTTCCGAACCATTTGGAATACGCTTATTTGCATGGTGAATCTGAATTACCTGTAATAATATCGTCTTCTCTTACAGAAAATGAAAAATCTCAACTCATTTATGTGCTAAAAGCTCATAAACCAGCTATTGCATGGAAGATTCATGACATTAAAGGCATAAGTCCTTCGTATTGCACACACAAAATCCTTATGGAAGAAGGCCATAAAACCTATGTGCAACGCCAACGAAGACTAAATCCTAATATGCAAGATGTTGTTAAGAAAGAAATTATTAAACTGTTAGATGCAGGTTTAAATTATCCAATCTCTGATAGTCCATGGGTAAGCCCAGTTCAATGCGTACCTAAGAAAGGTGGCATGACTGTCATCACAAATGAAAAAAATGAGCTTATTCCTACTAGGACTGTAACAGGATGGCGTGTCTGTATTGATTATAGAAAATTAAATGACGCCACCAGAAAAGATCACTTTTCCTTACCTTTCATTGATCAAATGTTGGAAAGATTAGCCGGAAACAGTTACTATTGTTTTCTTGACGGTTTTTCCAGATATTTTCAAATTCCAATCGCACTCGAGGACCAAAAAAAAAAACCACGTTCACGTGCCCTTATGGTACTTTTGCTTACAAACGCATGCCATTTGGACTTTGCAACGCCCCTGCAACCTTTCAAAGGTGCACGATGGCGATTTTTCACGACATGATAGAAGAAAGCATGGAAGTTTTCATGGATGACTTTTCAGTCTTCGGTGATACTTTTGAAACATGTCTAGTTAATCTTGAACGAATGCTTATTAGATGCGAGCAATCAAAATCTAGTTCTTAATTGGGAGAAATGCCATTTCATGGTTAAAGAAGGCATCGTTCTTAGTCATAAAATTTCAAAGGAAGGAATTAAAGTGGATAGAGCTAAAGTAGATGTAATTGCTAAACTTCCACATCCCACCAATGTTTGAGAAGTTAGGAGTTTTCTAGGGCATGCCGGTTTTTACCGACGTTTCATAAAAGACTTTTCTAAAATTACCACTCCTATGAATAAACTCCTAGAATAGGATGCTCCATTCATCTTTTCGGATGAATGCATCAAATCTTTTAATATTCTTAAAGAAAAACTCACTAATGCGCCGATCATGATAACTTCAAATTGGAATCTACCATTTGAACTCATGTGCGATGCAAGTGATTTTGCAATGGGAGCCGTTTTAGGAACACATATTTGATTTTGCAAGTGACAAGCAACGCTCAAGTGTGGGAATATTTGATAATGCTAAAAATGAACACATATTTCATAGCATTATCCTTTAAGAAAGACAAGCTTTTAGTTGCTATTGTTCTATTTACAAGTGATATTCGTTTAAATATTAAAAGGTGAAGACAAAAGACAGATTCGACGAATTGAAGACGCAAATGACCAAAACGCTAAAAAGTACAAAGTACAATCCAAGAGGTTCAATTTATTAATGAGAAACGTCTCAAAATTACAAGAGTACAAGCCGCAAAATGTAAAGTAAAGGATATTAAATCGTACGCAAGGACGTTCGAAAATCCGGAACCGGGACATGAACCAACTATCAACGCACGATGCAACGGACTAAAAATTACAAGTCAACTACGCACATGAATATAATATAATATATATAATTATATAAAATTATATATATTATATTATTTATAAACCGTCGACAAACAAGAAAACAAAGTGAAATGAGATGTCCTAGGCAGCCATGCGATCGCATGGTCATGAAGAAGAAACTCCATGCGATCGCATGGAGTACTATAGCGGGTCAGGTTCTATAAAATGTAAATTTTTGGACGAGTTTATGTACACAGAATATAATTCAATCTCTCTCACTCTCAATATATATTTATATTTATATTTATATTTTAATTTTAATTTTAATTTTAAGTTAATAATAATAAGGTTATAGTGGCGAATGTTTTAAGTTTGTAAGTCAAAATTCTGTCCGTGTAACACTACGCGATTAATACTCATTGTAAGTTATGTTCAACCTTTTTAAATTAATGTCTCGTAGCTAAGTTATTATTATGCTTATTTAAACCGAAGTAATCATGATGTTGGACTAAATATTAAAGACGGGGTAATTGGGCTTTGTACCATAATTGGGGTTTGGACAAAAGACCGACACTTGTGGAAATTGGACTATGGACTATTAATGGGCTTTATATTTGTTTAATTGAATGATAGTTCGTTAATTTAATATAGAGATTTACAATTTGCCGTATCTATAAATAACCATATACACTCGATCGAACACGATGGGCGGAATATTTATAAATACTATTAATCGTTCATTTAACCGGAAACGGGAATGGATTAATAGTCAATGGACTCATTAAAACAGGGGTGAATTACATTCAAGGACACTTGGTGTAATTGATAATAAAGTATTAAAACCTTATTACAGTTTAAGTCCCCAATTAGTTGGAATATTTAACTTCGGGTATAAGGATAATTTGACGAGGACACTCGCACTTTATATTTATGACTGATGGACTGTTATGGACAAAAACCGTATGGACATATTGAATAATCCAGGACAAAGGACAATTAACCCATATTAATAAACTAAAATCAACACGTCGAACATCATGATTACGGATGTTTAAATAAGCATAATTCCTTTATTTTATATCTTATCGCACTTTTAATTATCGTACTTTTTAATTATTGCAATTTTATTTATCGCATTTTTATTTATCGTCATTTACTTAACGCTTTAAATTAAGTTGTATTTATATTTAATATTTTACATTAGGTTTTAATTGTGACTTAAGACATAAAATCGACAAACCGGTCACTAAACGGTAAAAATCCCCTTTTTATAATAATAATAATACTACTTATATATATATTTTTATACAAATATAGTTTAAAAATATAGCGTTAAACTTTGCTAGCTCCCTGCGGAACTAACCAGACTTACTAAAAACTACACTACTGTACGATTAGGTACACGGCCAATAGTGTTATAGTAAGGTTTAGGTATATCCACTCTAATAATAAATAAATAACTTGTGTAAAATTGTATCGTATTTAATAGTATTTCACAATAAAAATATAACTATTTCGTATACACCTCGCATAACATCAAGTATTTTTGGCGCCGCTGCCAGGGATATCAACAACGTCGAAGCGAAACGCTATATATATATATATATATATATATATATATATATATATATATATATATATATATATATATATATATATATATATAAATTAGTTTTTAAGATATTTTTGTAAAAATATAATATTTCTCATTTTGTAAAAATATTTTGTTAAAAATACAAAAATAAAAAACATAAAATATATATATATATATATATATATATATATATATATATATATATATATTTAAGAGTTTGTTTAAAATATATAAAAATTATAAAGTATTTGTATTTGTATTTTAGTTTTTAAAATACAAGTTTTTATTTATTTTATATAAATATTTTATATAAGTTAAAAACATATAAATTTTTTTTAATAAAATTAAAATTTGGGCCGAGTCCGTTAAAAGCCCAAATCATTTCTGGAATTCCTGTCCATGCGACCGCATGAGCCTAATGAGAAAAATTCATGCGATCGCATGAAGGCTGTGACAGCTGAAACCTAGTACTGCAATTAATACGGATTAGGGTTTAATTTAATTATTATTATTATTAACCCTAATTAGGTATTAGTTATTTAATTAGTTTTTAATTTTAATTTTAATTTATAACTTGTAATATTAAGTTTTTATTAATTATATAAAATTAATACTTTAAAATAAAAAATAATATTTTTATAAAAATAAGTAATTTTATCACTTTTTATATCTTTTTATAAATTGTATATTTTAATCGTTTATTCGTAATTTGTATTTTTATCGTTCGTAATTAATGTAAATTTAGTTTTGCCGTAGTTATTTTTATTTCTAGATTTTTAGGCTTTGCCGTAAAATCCCTTAAGTGCTTTTTTTTAGACTAAGATTTAGGTGCTTTAAAATTTTGCGACGCCGTTTTAAGATTTTAGTACTAACTAAGTTATTGCCGTTTTGAATATAGAATTCCTTTAAGCTTTAATTTCTTTAGACGCAATTTTTAATATTTAGTAACTTTTAAGTTTCGACGCGCTATTTTTTTATTATTATTTTTCAACCTTTATTTTTCGACGCTTATTTTTCGACGTTTTCCGACGCACTCTTTTTCTTTCTTATTTTTCGACGCTATAGTTTTTAGGACATAGATTTTTTCTTCAAAATTTCGACGAAAAATTATTTTAAGCGGTTAAATTGATAGACATCCAAAATTTTCAGGTTCGTAGTAATAGTTTGATTTGTTAGTGGCGAGTTGTGGGCTTCCGATTTAAAGGGTCCTGGCTACCTGCTGCATCTATTGGCTATTCGAAACGTGGGCAAAATCAGAAAATTCTATTAATTTGATAGCTTATATAATTTTTATCTTTTATAACTAACAGGATATTCAGTGAATGCACCGAGCAAAACGTTCACCACCTTTCATCATTCACCACCTGTAACTCGATCACGACATCTAGCCAATATTGTTGCCGTTGATTTTTCAGTAGAATCGTCATCTAGTCAACCAAGTACTCCAATTTAAATTTCTGATAATCCATTTTTTGAACCCGACCTTACAATTGAGAATCCGGAGGATATTCAGGGACAATTCAGAGATCCTGAACCATTAATATTTTCTCCTGAACCACAAATCACTCATCCAGAGATTTTCAAGGAAGAAACCATTAAATCAGAATCCACTAGTGATTCAGATTCAACAAATTCAATCATGGAATATCTGGAACCTCTAAGTATGGAAGACCGAATGAGGGCTAAACGCACTGGCCAAGGTCACGCAATTACTCAACCAGACATTAATGCACCAGATTATGAAATCAAAGGACAAATCCTACACATGGTAACTAATCAATGCCAATTTAGTGGTGCACCGAAGGAAGATCCAAATGAACATCTTCGTACCTTTAATAGGATCTGTACTCTATTCAAAATCAGAGAAGTTGAGGATGAACAGATCTATCTTATGTTATTTCCCTGGACTTTAAAGGGAGAAGCCAAAGATTAGTTAGAATCATTACCTGAAGGGGCGATTGATACATGGGATGTTTTAGTTGAAAAATTTCTTAAACAATTCTTTCCGGCATCTAAAGCTGTGAGACTTCAAGGAGAAGTAGTTACATTCACACAAAAGCCAAATGAAACTCTATATAAGGCGTGGACAAGATTTGAAAAGTTGTTGAGAGGATGTCCGCAACATGGTTTAGACACTTATCAAATAGTACAAATATTCTATCAAGGATGCGACATTACTACACGCAAAGACATCGACATAGCAGCTGGTGGTTCCATTATTCTATCAAGGATGCGACATTACTACACGCAAATATTCTATCATGAACCAAAGGCCTGGAAATAATTATCAAGGTAATTATCAACCGCCAAGACCAAATTACAACCAAAACCAGAATTATAACTGAAATGTTCAATACAACAACCAACAAGGTCCTAGCAATCAACAAGTATCTAATAATGCTTACAATCAGCAAAGACCTATTTTTCATAATAAACCACCACAAACCGATGATAAAAAGCCAAATTTAGAAGACATGATGTCGAAGCTAGTTGAATCTCAAACGCAGTTTTTCACATCTCAGAAACAAACCAATGAACAAAATGCTCAAGCATTTAGAAATCAACAAGCTTCTATTCAAAATCTAGAACAAGAAGCGAGCAACCTAGCGATACAAATGCTAACCCCCGGAATGAAACAGCCAAAGCCATTACCACGAGAAGTGGTATTACACTTAAACCACCTGAAATACCTAAAATTTCTAATGACTCTATTCCTACTCCACAAGAAACACAGCCTGAGCAAGAGAAGGAAACAGAACCGGTAGTTGAAAAGGTTAATGAAGATAACACAGTTAAAGCTAAACCTTATGTTAAACCATATCAACCACCCCTTCCTTACCCGAGTAAAATGAGAAAAGAAAGACTTGAAGCCGAGCAATCCAAATTCTTGGATATGTTTAAACAAATAAATGTAAATCTTCCTTTCATTGATGTGATTTCAGGAATGTCTAGATATGCTAAATTTCTGAAAGATCTAATCACAAATAGAAAGAAAATGGAAGAACTCTCGGTTGTTACAATGAATGCTAATTGTTCTGCAGTGCTGTTGAATAAGCTACCAGAAAAACTTTCAGATCCAGGAAGTTTCACAATTTCATGTTTTCTGGGAAGTCTTAGTTCAATAGAAGTATTGGCAGACTTAGGTGCTAGTATAAATTTAATGCCATATTCATTATACGCTAAACTAGACCTCGGAGAATTGAAACCAACACGAATAAGTATACAATTAGCAGATCGATCAGTAAAATATCCTAGAGGGATAATGGATATCATGCTAGTTAAAGTTGGTACTTTGGTATTTCCAGTAGATTTTGTTATTCTGGACATGAAAGAAGATTCTCGAGTTCCTCTCATATTGGAAAGATCATTCTTAAACACCTCTAAAGCAATAATCGACGTGTTTGGTAAGAAATTGACCCTAAGTATAGAGGACGAGAGTGTTACCTTTTCTGTTGATAGAGCAATGCAACAACCGCAATCTGCGGATGATACATGTTATTATATTCAAACTATAGATTCACATGCAGAATTGTTAGAAGAATTTCCAGAATTACAAGGAATAGGAGAATGTTCTTTAGGAGAAGGAACTGAACCAATTGATGAATCTAAAATGTTAGCCACACTCATAGCTAATGATTACGAACCAACAACAGAAGAACTTAAATGCTAAAAGAAGAAGACATATATCAATACAAATCATCGATAGAAGAACCACCGACATTTGAGTTAAAGCCACTTCCAAACCATTTGGAATACGCTTATTTACATGGTGAATCTGAATTACCTGTAATAATATCGTCTTCTCTTACAGAAAATGAAAAATCTCAACTCATTTATGTGCTAAAAGCTCATAAACCAGCTATTGCATGGAAGATTCATGACATTAAAGGCATAAGTCCTTCGTATTGCACACACAAAATCCTTATGAAAGAAGGCCATAAAACCTATATGCAACGCCAATGAAGACTAAATCCTAATATGCAAGATGTTGTTAAAAAAGAAATTATTAAACTGTTAGATGCAGGTTTAATTTATCCAATCTCTGATAGTCCATGGGTAAGCCCAGTTCAATACGTACCTAAGAAAGGTGGCATGACTGTCATCACAAATGAAAAAAATGAGCTTATTCCTACTAGGACTGTAACAGGATGGCGTGTCTGTATTGATTATAGAAAATTAAATGACGCCACCAGAAAAGATCACTTTCCCTTACCTTTCATTGATCAAATGTTGGAAAGATTAGCCAGAAACAGTTACTATTGTTTTCTTGACGGTTTTTTCAGATATTTTCAAATTCCAATCGCACCCGAGGACCAAAAAAAACCACGTTCACGTGCCCTTATGGTACTTTTTCTTACAAACGCATGCCATTTGGACTTTGCAACGCCCCTGCAACCTTTCAAAGGTGCATGATGGCGATTTTTCACGACATGATAGAAGAATGCATGGAAGTTTTCATGGATGACTTTTCAGTCTTCGGTGATACTTTTGAAACATGTCTAGTTAATCTTAAACGAATGTT
This sequence comes from Rutidosis leptorrhynchoides, assembly GCF_046630445.1. Lineage (NCBI taxonomy): Eukaryota > Viridiplantae > Streptophyta > Magnoliopsida > Asterales > Asteraceae > Rutidosis > Rutidosis leptorrhynchoides. Next base: position 88,889,237 of record NC_092336.1, on the reverse strand, counting down.
TATTAGATGCGAGCAATCAAAATCTAGTTCTTAATTGGGAGAAATGCCATTTCATGGTTAAAGAAGGCATCGTTCTTGGTCATAAAATTTCAAAGGAAGGAATTGAAGTGGATAGAGCTAAAGTAGATGTAATTGCTAAACTTCCACATCCCACCAATGTTAGAGGAGTTAGGAGTTTTCTAGGGCATGCCGGTTTTTACCGACGTTTCATAATAGACTTTTCTAAAATTGCCACTCCTATGAATAAACTCCTAGAAAATGATGCTCCATTCATCTTTTCGGATGAATGCATCAAATATTTTAATATTCTTAAAGAAAAACTCACTAATGCGCCGATCATGATAACTTCAAATTGGAATCTACCATTTGAACTCATGTGCGATGCAAGTGATTTTGCAATGGGAGCCGTTTTAGGACAAAGGATTGAAAAACAATTTCAACCTATTTATTACGCTAGTAAGATGTAACAAGGAGCACAAACGAATTACATAACTACTGAAAAAGAACTCCTTGCTATTGTCTTTACTTTTGATAAATTTCGTTCCTATCTCGTTCTAGCTAAAACGGTGGTCTATACCGACCATTCTGCTCTTAGATACCTATTTTTAAAACAAGATGCTAAACCACGATTAATCCATTGGATCTTACTCTTACAAGAATTTGATATTGAAATCCGAGACAATAAGGGAGCAGAAAATCTCGCAGCCGATCATCTTTCTCGTCTTGAAAATCCCGAATTAGAAGTTCTAAATGAATCAGCTATACAAGACAAATTTTCTGATGAATATCTTTTGAAGATTGATTATAATGAAATTCCATGGTTTGTAGACTATGCAAACTACTTAGTATGTGGATTCCTTGAAAAAGAGTTGTCGTACCAAAAACGAAAGAAATTCTTTAGTGATATAAAACACTATTTCTGGGAAGATCCACATTTATTCAAAAGTTGTCCCGATGGAATAATACGCCGATGCGTATTCGGAGATGAAGCTAGTCAAATCTTAAACCATTGTCACACAGGACCAACAGGAGGGCATTATGGGCCTCAACTTACAGCAAGAAAAGTCTACGACGCTGGATTCTATTGGCCTACAATTTTCAAAGACGCGCACCTTCTTTGTAAATCCTGTGATGCTTGTCAAAGGGCCGGAAAAATAAGTCAACATGATGAAATGCCACAAAATGTCATTCAAGTATTTGAAGTATTTGACGTTTGGGGTATTGACTTTATGGGACCATTTCCAAAATCTCATAATAATCTCTACATTCTCGTTGCCATTGATTATGTATCTAAATGGGCGGAAGCACAAGCTCTCCCAACTAACGATGCACGAGTTGTAGTCAACTTCTTAAAATGTCTTTTTGCAAGGTTCGGAACACCGAAAGCTTTAATAAGTTCTTAATAACCTCACGATCCATTATTTCGATGGGTTTTTCGATGAATTGAAGTTTTTCGTTGATTTAGATTTCGTCTAACAGAATAGTGAGATCTTCTTTAGCAAAACATTTCTTCAAATTCGAGACGTGGAAAGTGTTATGTACAGCCGCGAGTTGTTGAGGTAACTCAAGTCGGTAAGCTACTGGTCCGACACGATCAATAATCTTGAATGGTCCAATATACCTTGGATTTAATTTCCCTCGTTTACCAAATCGAACTACGCCTTTCCAAGGTGCAACTTTAAGCATGATCATCTCTCCAATTTCATATTCTATATCTTTTATTTTAATGTCAGCGTAGCTCTTTTGTCGACTTTGGGCGGTTTTCAACCGTTGTTGAATTTGAATGATCTTCTCGGTAGTTTCTTGTATTATCTCCGGACCCGTAATCTGTCTATCCCCTACTTCACTCTAACAAATCGGAGACCTGCACTTTCTACCATAAAGTGCTTCAAACGGCGCCATCTCAATGCTTGAATGGTAGCTGTTGTTGTAGGAAAATTCTGCTAACGGAAGGTGTCGATCCCAAGTGTTTTCGAAATCAATAACACATGCTCGTAGCATGTCTTCAAGCGTTTGTATCATCCTTTTGCTCTGCCCATCAGTTTGTGGGTGATAGGAAGTACTCATGTCTAGACGAGTTCCTAATGCTTGCTGTAATGTCTGCCAGAATCTTGAAATAAATCTGCCATCCCTATCAGAGATAATAGAGATTGGTATTCCATGTCTGGAGACGACTTCTTTCAAATACAGTCGTGCTAACTTCTCCATCTTTTCATCTTCCCTTATTGGCAGGAAGTGTGCTGATTTGGTGAGACGATCAACTATTACCCAAATAGTATCAAAACCACTTGCAGTCCTTGGCAATTTAGTGATGAAATTCATGGTAATGTTTTCCCATTTCCACTCTGGGATTTCAGGTTGTTGAAGTAGACCTGATGGTTTTTGATGTTCAGCTTTGACCTTAGAACATGTCAAACATTCTCCCACATATCTAGCAATATCGGCTTTCATACCCGGCCACCAAAAATGTTTCTTGAGGTCCTTGTACATCTTTCCCGCTCCGGGATGTATTGAGTATCTGGTTTTATGTGCTTCCCCAAGTACCATTTCTCTCACATCTCCAAACTTTGGTACCCAAATTCTTTCAGCTCTATACCGGGTTCCGTCTTCTCGAATATTAAGGTGATTCTCCGATCCTTTGGGTATTCCATTCTTCAAATTCCCTTCTTTTACAACTCCCTGTTGCGCCTCCTTTATATGAGTAGTAAGGTTAGTACGAATAATTATATTCATAGCTTTTACCCGTATAGGTTCTCTGTCCTTTCTACTCAAGGCATCGGCTACCACATTCGCCTTCCCCGGGTGGTAACGAATCTCAAAGTCATAATCATTCAACAATTCAATCCACCTGCGCTGCCTCATGTTCAGTTGTTTCTGATTAAATATGTGTTGAAGAATTTTGTGGTCGGTATATATAATACTTTTGACCCCATATAAGTAGTGCCTCCAAGTCTTTAATGCAAAAACAACCGCGCCTAATTCCAAATCATGCGTCGTATAATTCTGCTCGTGAATCTTCAATTGTCTAGACGCATAAGCAATTACTTTCGTTCGTTGCATTAATACACAACCGAGACCTTTCTTTGAGGCATCACAATATATCACAAAATCATCATTTCCTTTAGGTAATGACAATATAGGTGCCGTAGTTAACATTTTCTTCAACAATTGAAATGTTTTCTCTTGTTCATCCTTCCATTCAAATTTCTTCCCTTTATGCGTTAATGCAGTCAAGGTTTTTGCTATTTTGGAAAAATCTTGGATGAATCTCCTATAATAACTAGCCAGCCCTAAAAATTGGCGTATGTGTTTCGGAGTTTTTGGGGTTTCCCACTTTTCAACGGTTTCAATCTTTGCTGGATCCACCTGAATACCTTCTTTGTTCACTATGTGACTGAGGAATTGAACTTCTTCCAACCAAAATGCACACTTTGAAAACTTAGCGTACAGTTTTTCTTTTCTCAGCAACTCTAGCACTTTTATCAAATGTTCTTCGTGCTCTTGATCATTCTTCGAGTAAATAAGTATGTCATCAATGAAAACAATGACAAACTTGACAAGATATGGCCCACACACTCGGTTCATGAGATCCATGAACACAGCTGGTGCGTTAGTCAATCCAAACGGCATAACCATAAACTCGTAATGACCGTAACGCGTCCTAAAAGCAGTCTTCAGAATGTCATCATCCTTCACCCGCATTTGGTGATATCCAGAACGTAAATCAATCTTCGAATAAACCGACGAGCCTTGTAGTTGATCAAATAAGTCGTCGATTCTCGGTAATGGGTAACGGTTCTTGATGGTAAGTTTGTTCAACTCTCGGTAGTCGATACACAACCTGAATGTACCATCTTTCTTCTTGACAAACAGAACAGGAGCTCCTCATGGTGATGTACTTGGTCGAATGAAACCACGCTCTAAAAGTTCCTGTAACTGACTTTGTAATTCTTTCATTTCGCTGGGTACGAGTCTGTATGGAGCACGAGCTATTGGTGCAGCTTCTGGTACAAGATCTATTTGAAATTCAACGGATCGGTGTGGAGGTAGTCCCGGTAATTCTTTCGAAAATACATCGGAAAATTCTTTTGCGACGGGAACAACATTGATGTTCTTTTCTTTGGTTTGTACTTTCTCGACATGTGCTAAAACAGCATAGTAACCTTTTCTTATTAGCTTTCGCGCCTTCAAATTACTAATAAGATTTAGCTTCGCGTTGCTCTTTTCTCCGTACACCATTAAGGGTTTTCCTTTTTTTCGTACAATGCGAATTGCATTTTTGTAACATACGATCTCTGCTCTCTCCTTTTTCAACCAGTCCATGCCAATTATCACAGCAAAACTTCCTAACTCTACTGGTATCAAATCAATCTTAAATGTTTCACTAACCAGCTTAATTTCTCGATTCCGACATATATTATCTACTGTAATTAATTTACCGTTTGCTAATTCGAGTAAAAATGTTTTATCCAAAGGCGTCAGTGGACAACTTAATTTAGCACAAAAATCTCTACTCATATAGCTTCTATCCGCACCCGAATCAAATAAAACATAAGCAGATTTATTGTCAATGAGAAACGTACCCGTAACAAGCTCCGAGTCTTCCTGCGCTTCTGCCGAATTAATGTTGAAGACTCTTCCACGGCTTTGCCCATTTGTATTTCCTTGGTTTGGACATTTACTCTTGATGTGGCCCGATTTTCCACATCCATAACAAATAAAGGCTGCATTACTTGTCCCGACATTACTCATTGCATTATTTTTGTTAATCACCGGTCCGTATATTTCACACTTCGTCGCGCTATGACCACCTCTCTTACACTTAGTACACGTTGTCGTGCAGAACCTAGTCAGATGGTATCCTTCACACCTCTGACATGGTTTTTGCCTTTTGTTATTATTGTTGGGATAGTTGTTGTTGTGGTTGTTGTTGTTGTTGTTGTTGGGACGTTTGTTGTAGTTATTGTTAGGATTGCGGTTATTGTTGTGATTGTTGTTGCGGTTATTGGGATAGTTGTTGCGATTGTGGTTGTAATTGTTGTTGTTGTTGTACTGGTGACTCTTGTCACCGTTTTCTTCCCACTTCCTCTTAAGTTGTTTCGTGTTGGCTTCTTCGGCCGCCTGCTCTTTAATTATTCCTTCAATCTGATTTATGAGTTTATGAGCCATTCGACTTGCCTTTTGTATGGAAGCGGGCTCGTGTGAACTCACATCTTCTTGAATCCTTTCTGGTAACCCTTTTACAAAAGCGTCGATTTTCTCTTCTTCATCTTCGAACGCTCCCGGACACAATAGGCACAACTCTGTGAATCGTCGTTCATACGTGGTAATGTCGAACCCTTGTGTTCGTAACTCTTTAAGCTCTACCTTGAGCTTATTGACCTCGTTTCTGGGATGATACTGCTCGTTCATCAAGTGCTTGAATGCTGACCATGGTAACGCGTAGGCAGTATCTTGTCCCACCTGCTTGAGATAGGTATTCCATCATGTTAACGCAGTACCTGTGAAGGTATGCGTAGCGTACTTTACTTTGTCTTCTTCAGTACATTTACTTATGGCAAACACCGATTCAACCTTCTCGGTCCACCGTTTCAATCCGATTGGACCCTCGGTTCCATCAAATTCCAAAGGTTTGCAGGCAGTGAATTCTTTGTAGGAGCATCCTACACGATTTCTTGTGGAATTAGTTCCACTGCTAGAACCAGAATTATTGTTGTTATTTTGCATTGCGGCCTGTACAGCGGCTATGTTCGCAGCAAGGAAAACACAAAAGTCTTCCTCACTCATGTTCAAGTTCTGACGAGTCGTCGGTGCCATTTCCTTCAAAAATAGCCAAAAGAATTGAGTTAATCATATAGAATTTAAGAGTAGTCAATAGTATTTCGTAGCATAATATGAACTTATTTATAAAAGCTTTTTCTTCATATTAGCATTTTATAGTTTTAATTCGGGTAGTACCTACCCGTTAAGTTCATACTTAGTAGCTATTATACAATTCAACTACTACGATTCTATATGAAAAAACTTATTACAATAATATTTCGCATTCAATCTTTTATACAATATTTTACAAACATACAATACCACTATTATACATATAGGATGAAATATAGCACATAATAACTTGCTACTCGGCAGCTATAAAGGCAATTCTAGTTAGTACGCAAGCCGAGCAAAAGAAATAAAGACACGTAATTCATAAGTCCAGAAACAAGTCATGCATTCTGGTTGTACTAATATTATTTCTCATCCTTGGTTATGTAGCAGATAACCATTATGACCGTTAGCTAGGCAGCATGTTGTAACATCGTCAAAAGGACAAGGGTTTCGTAATGCCTAACAGCCCCGTAACAATCTAAAAACCTTGTTTCTCACCTCAACTACCGAGTCCGTCACTTGTGGGAATGTTTTATTTAAAGTTGCAACCCAATGTTCTTTTTCTCAATTTGATGAGAAGCGAACATTATTAACCCGTAAGCATAACATGCTTCTTTATGTTGCATGTTAGAAGCTCTTTCTAAAGAACGGAGTCCTATGTTGAGATATGTTGAGTCAAAATAGGTTCATAACCCGTAGCGTAAAATTGCATCTGGGTTTCCCGCACTAAATGCCTTAAAGAATACTTGGCGTAACTTAAAGTCTCCCCAATGTGATATACCCCATCTTTCAAAGGAAAGCCTTTTATATACTAAGGCATGCCTGGAATGTCTTTCAAACGTTTGACAAACTAATTTTGCCATAACTAATTGTGCTGATGAATTCTGCCCGACTCTAGACAAGATTTCATCAATCATATCTCCTGGTAGGTCTTCTAAAATTTTTGGTTGTCTATCCTTAACGTCCATTTTTGTTTTTATACTGTAAAATAAACAAGGATTAGATTCGTAAAAGGTTATTAACAAACAATGCAAGCAATTTTTACATATAATAATACAAACACACTATAATACATATATTACACAGCATGATTACAACTCTTTATTCTGACTCATTCGTTTCTTCTTCTTCGGACTTAGTTCGTTTGGATAATTTCCTAGGGATACTTGGTGATCCTCTAATACGAGCCGTCATTTTCACAAATGGTTTAGAAAAACCTGGTGGCCTAGATGTTGACGGATTATTGTTAAAATCTAAGAAATACGGGCGTTTACGATATATATAAAGTTCATCGGGGTTGTAATCAGGTTTCTCTATTTTGGTACCTTTTCCCTTATTGTTTTCTTTTGCTTTTTCAAATTGGGTCGAGGTAATTTCTATAACATCATCAGAATTCTCATCGGGATCCGATTCATCAGAAAATTGGTAATTTTCCCAATATTTTGTTTCCTCGGCGGAAACACCATTGACCATTATTAAGTTTGGTACGTTGGTTGAGGATTTTCTTTTATTTAATCATTTAACTATAGGTATTAATATTTCTTCCTCCGAAACCTCTTCTTCTTCTTCTGGTTCCTCCTCTTCCGGTTCCTCCTCGGGATTTTGTGAATCTTCCCAAAATATATTCGACTCTTCATTATTATTAGGTGAGTCGATGGGATTTGTACTAGAAGTATACATCTATCACACAATATCAAACACGTTAAGAGATTAATATATCACATAATATTTACATGTTAATAATATATAGTTTCCAACAAAAAGTGTTAAGCAATCGTTTTAGAAGAAAACACGGTCGAAGTCCAGACTCACTAATGCATCCTAACAACTCGGTAAGACACACTAATGCAAAATTCTGGTTCTCTAAGACCAACGCTCGGATACCAACTGAAATGTCCCGTTCATATTGATTATAAACGTTCCATATTAATTGATTTCGTTGCGAGGTATTGACCTCTATATGAGACGTTTTTCAAAGACTGCATTCGTTTTTAAAACAAACCATAACCTTTATTTTATCGACAAGGTTAAAAAGTCACCACCTAGATTATCTAGAAATGATAATCTAAAAATATCACACTCTCACACTACCAATACATATTGGTTTACAATATTAATATGTTACAACAAAGTAAATCTCGAATGCAGTTTTAAACAATATTATACAAGCATGCTGACACCAAATCTTGTCCATATTTTAGCATGCAACAGCGGAAGCTCTTAATAATCACCTGAGAATAAACAAGCTTTAAACGTCAACAAAAATGTTGGTGAGTTATAGGTTTAACCTATATATTTATCAAATCGTAATAATAGACCACAAGATTTCATTTTTCAATAACATACAATCTGTATAAAAATCATTCATATGTTGAACACCTGGTAACCGACATTAACAAAATGCATATAGAATATCCCCAAAATGAAATTCCTCTGTATTAATAACTCGAAGTACTAAAGCATACCATTTTCCAGTATGGGGGAGTTAGGGCCCGTAGATCTACCTTTAGAATTCGCGTTAATTAGGGTGTCTGTTCCCTAATTCTTAGGTTACCAAGCTAAAAGGGTGATATTCGGTATTCATAATCCAACATAGAATGTAATTTCAAGTACTTGTGTCTATTTTGTAAAACATTTACAAAACTGCATGTATTCTCTTTCCAAATATATTAGATTCAAAAGTGGGACTATAACTCACTTTCACAGATTTTTACTTCGTCGGGAAGTAAGATTTGGCCATGGGTTGATTCACGAACCTATAACAAATATGTATATATATATATATATCAAAGTATGATCAAAATATAATTACAACATTTTTTTATTACGTTTTAAAGATTTGAGTTTGTTAAGTCAGCAGTCCTCGTTAGTAACCTACAACTAGTTGTCCACAGTTAGATGTACAGAAATAAAGCAATATATATTATCTCAAATCAATCCACGACCTCGTGTATACAAGTCTCAGGCTAGATCACAACTCAAAGTATATATAATATTTTGGAATCAACCTCAACCCTGTATAGCTAACTCCAACATTACTGCATATAGAGTGTCTATGGTTGTTTCGAAATATATATATAGATGGGTCGATATGATATGTCAAAACATTGTATTCGTGTCTATGGTATCCCAAGATTACATAATATATGTTAGAATATATGTATAATACAATATAAGTTAGTTAAGTTATGATTTGTATAAATTTGTTACAAATTTCACGTAGCTACAATAAGCAAAATTATTCAATCTTGTTTTACCCATAACTTCTTCGTTTTAAATCCATTTTAAGTGATTCAAGTTGCTATGGTTTCATATTGAACTTAAGTTTATGAATCTAAACAGAAAAAGTATAAGTTTATAGTCAGAAATACAGGTTACAAGTCATTTTTGTAAAGGTAGTCATTTCAGTCGAAAGAACGACGTCTAGATGACCATTTTGGAAAACATACTTCCACTTTGAGTTTAACCATGATTTTTGGATATAGTTTCATGTTCATAAGAAAAATCATTTTCCCAGAAGAATAGCTTTTAAATCAAAGTTTATCATAGTTTTTAATTATCCAAACCAAAACAGCCCGCGGTGTTACTACGACGGCGTATATCCGGTTTTACGGCGTTTTTCGTGTTTTCAGGTTTTAAATCATTAAGTTAGCATATCATATAGATATAGAACATGTGTTTAGTTGATTTTAAAAGTCAAGTTAGAAGGATTAACTTTTGTTGGCGAACAAGTTTAGAATTAACTAAACTATGTTCTAGTGATTACAAGTTTAAACCTTCGAATAAGGTAGTTTTATATATATGAATCGAATGATGTTATGAACATCATTACTACCTCAAGTTTTATGGATAAACCTACTGGAAATGAGAAAAATAGATCTAGATTCAAAGGATCCTTGGATGGCTTGAAAGTTCTTGAAGTAGAATCATGACACGAAAACAAATTCAAGTAAGATTTCCACTCGAAATAAGATTGTTAAAGTTATAGAAATTGAATCAAAGTTTGAATATGAGTATTACCTTACATTAAAAAGATATCTTACTGTAATTAAGAAAGATTTCTTAAGGTTGGATTATCACTCAAAGTGGATTTGCAAGATTGGAAGTAAGCTAGCAAACTTGGAAGTGTTGTTGGTGTGTTCTTAAGTAGTTGTTTTATAACTTAGTTTATGTATGGATTTATGAACTATATTGAGCTAGATTTTGATGAAGATGATGAAGAACACTTAGAATAATGGAAGAACACTTGAGAGAGAGTAGTTTGATGCATGTAAGTTGCAAAATGAAAGTGGTTGTGTACACCATACTTCACGTGAATATTGGTCCATCATATAGGCTCCATTAGTTTGTTATTTTGTGAGATATTTCATACTAGATGTTAAATTATGGTTCCCACATGGTTAGGTGACTCACATGGGCGGCTAAGAGCTGATTATTGGAGTGTATATACCAATAGTAAATACATTTAGAAGCTGTGTATTGTACGAGTACAAATACGAGTGTATACGAGCAGAATTGTTGATGAAAATGAATGAGGATGTATTTATAAGTATTTTTTTAAGTAGAAGTACTTTTATAAGTGTCTTGAAGTCTTTAAAAAGTGTATGAATAGATATTAAAACACTACATATATATACATTTTAACTGAGTCGTTAAGTCATCGTTAGTCGTTACATGTAAGTGTTGTTTTGAAATCTTTAGGTTAACGATCTTGTTAAATGTTGTTAACCCATTATTATTACATTATCATGATATTATGATATATTAATATATTTTAGTATGATATATATACAGTTAAATGTTGTTACAACGATAATCGTTACATATATGTCTCGTTTCGAAGTCATTAAGTTAGTAGTCTTGTTTTTACATATGTAGTTCATTGTTAATACACTTAATGACATATTTACTTATCATTTATCATGATTAAACATAGTGTATCAATATCTTAACATAATTCATATGTATTTAGTAAGACATTGTTATAACGATAATCGTTATATATATCGTTTTCGAGATACTTACTTATCATAATATCATGTTACTATACCTAATGAGATACTTACTTAATTCAATAGTCTCATTTTTATGTATATAACTCATTGTTACTATACCTAATGAGATACTTACTTATCATAATATCATGTTAACTATATATATATATCCATATATGTCATCATATAGTTTTTACAAGTTTTAACGTTCGTGAATCACCGGTCAACTTGGGTGGTCAATTATCTATATGAAACCTATTTCAATTAACCAAGTCTTAACAAGTTTGATTGCTTAACATGTTGGAAATACTTAATCATGTAAATAAAAATTTCATTTAATATATATAAACATGGAAAAGTTCGGGTCACTACAGTTTAGTCCCTCACGTTTGAATCTGGTGAGTGAATCACCTAAACGAGATAATTTGAAACGCGTATTAACGGAAGATGTCATAATTATATAACGGACTTTAAAATAACATAACGAAAGGTAAACTGAAAAAGGCGGGATGTTACATTACCTACTCCTTAAAAGAAATTTCGTCCCGAAATTTAAGTAGGCGTAGTGGTCGTTGTTTCTTCCTCGAGATCTTGCGTTTTCGAATCCACGAATAAATGAGGATACTTCCTTTGCATTTGATCTTGTCTTTCCCAAGTAAACTCAGGTCCCCTTTTGGCGTTCCAACGGACCTTGACAATTGGAATTCGGCTTTGTTTTAGCGTTTTGACGGAGGTGTCCACAATTTCAACCGGTTCCTCCACAAAATGAAGTTTGTCATCAATAGTAAGCTCTTCGAGAGGAATGACGAGTTCAGGTTCGGCAAAACACTTTTTCATGTTCGATACATGGAAAGTAGGATGAACGGAGCTCAGTTGAGGCGGAAGATCTAAACGATATGCAACGGTTCCAACACGCTCCAAGATTTCGAAAGGACCAATATACCGCGGATTTAATTTCCCACGTTTCCCGAAACGGATTACACCTTTCCAAGGTGCGTGATAATGCTAAAAACGAACATATATTTCATAGCATTATTCCTCAAGAAAGACAAGCTTTTAGTTGCAATTGTTCTATTTACAAGTGATATTCGTTTAAATAATAAAAGGTGAAGACAAAAGACAGATTCGACGATTTGAAGACGCAAACGACCAAAAAGCTCAAAAGAACAAAAGACAATCAAAAAGGTTCCAATTATTGATAAGAAACGTCTCGAAATCACAAGAGTACAAGATTCAAAACGCAAAGTACAAGATATTAAATTGTACGCGAGGACGTTCGAAAATCCGGAACCGGGACTAGAGTCAACTCTTAACGCTCGACGCAACGGACTAAAAATTACAAGTTAACTATGTATATAAATATAATATAATATATAATTAATTATATTAATTATATATATATTATATATATATATTAAAAACTGTCGGCAGCCAGAAACTCCAAGGGTGTGAATTGAAAATACCTCTCCGCGACTCGCGGAGTTTGAAGGGCTTTTTGCCGCGAGTCGCGGAGCCCCAAATTTCACTTCTGGCTATAAAGCCAACCGAATTCTGATCGAATTTATCATCCTTTTTTCTCAATCTCTCTCAATATATACGTAATATATATATTTATATTTATAATTTATATTTTAATTTTAATTATAATTCTAATAATAAGGGTATGTTAGCGAATGTTGTAAGGGTGTAAGTCGAAATTCTGTCCGTGTAACGCTACGCTATTTTTAATCATTGTAAGTTATGTTCAACCTTTTTATATTAATGTCTCGTAGCTAAGTTATTATTATGCTTATTTAAAACGAAGTAATCATGATGTTGGGCTAATTACTAAAATTGGGTAATTGGGCTTTGTACCATAATTGGGGTTTGGATAAAAGAATGACACTTGTGGAAACTAGGCTATGGGCTATTAATGGGCTTTATATTTGTTTAACTAAATGAAAGTTTGTTAATGTTAATATAAAGATTTACAATTGGGCGTCCCTATAAATTACCATATACACTCGATCGGACACGATGGGCGGGGTATTTATATGTACGAATAATCGTTCATTTAACCGGACACGGGAATGGATTAATAGCCACTAGAATAATTAAAACAGGGGTGAAATTACATTCAAGGGTAATTGGTGTAATTGTTAACAAAGTAGTAAAACCTTGGTTTACACGCAGTCGATAACCTGGTGTATTCATTAAACAAAGTATTAAAACCTTGTTACAATTCGAATCCCCAATTAGTTGGAATATTTATCTTCGGGTATAATAATAATTTGACAAGGACACTTGCAATTTATATTTATGACTGATGGACTGTTATGGACAAAAACCAGACGGACATATTGAATAATCCAGGACAAAGGACAATTAACCCATGGGCATAAAACTAAAACCAACACGTCAAACATCATGATTACGGAAGTTTAAATAAGCATAATTCTTTTATTTCATATTTAATTTCCTTTATTTTATATTTAATTGCACTTCTAATTATCGCACTTTTATTTATTGTTATTTTATTTAATCGCACTTTTAATTATCGTACTTTTAATTATCGCAATTTAATTTTATCGCATTTTTATTATTCGCAATTTCATTATCGTTATTTACTTTACGCTTTAATTTAAAGTCTTGTATTTATTTTATATTTTACATTAGGTTTTAACTGCGACTAAAAGTTTTAAAATCGACAAACCGGTCATTAAACGGTAAAAACCCCCCTTTATAATAATAATATTACCTATATATATATTTGTATTTTTATAAAAGTAAACTAATATAGCGTTGAGCTTTGTTTAAAGATTTCCCTGTGGAACGAACCGGACTTACTAAAAACTACACTACTGTACGATTAGGTACACTGCCTATAAGTGTTGTAGCAAGGTTTAAGTATATCCATTCTATAAATAAATAAATATCTTGTGTAAAATTGTATCGTATTTAATAGTATTTTCTGCTAAAATTTAATAGTATTTTATACCCCTCTGCTTTGACATCAAGTATTTTTGGCGCCGCTGCCGGGGAATTACTCTTAAAAGCCGGAAGCGCAACGCTAATAAAAAAAAAAGATTTTTATTTACTTTTATTAAAAGTCGTTTTTGTAAAAATTACGTTTTAATCATTCAAAAATATAAAAAGAAAAACAAAAATATAAGTATTTTTAGGATTTTGTTAAATATTTAAGTTTTATAAGTTTCTTTATCTTTATTTTAATTTATAAAAATATAAATTTTATTAAAAATCGTTTATTTAAATTAAAAACAGAAAACAGAAAATAATAAAAAAAAATAAATAAAGAAAACGCGTAAAAACAAAACCTGTCAACTGAATTCCTGAACCCCGCGACTCGCGGGGTTTTCCTCTTTATTTGCCGCGACTCGCGGAGGCCCTCTGACACACGGACAAAACCCTAATCACGGGTTATTTTTAATTATTTTTAATTATTATTATTATTAAAACCTAATTACTATTATTATTATTATTAGTTTTAATTTTACTTATACTTTTTATTTATATATTTAGTATTAATTAAGTTTTTATTAAATTGTAAAATTAATAGTTTAGTAAAATAAATAATATAAAATAATATTTTTATAAAAATTGTACTTTTTACAATTTTTTGTATATTTTTATAATTTGTACCTTTTTAATCGTTGTAGCATAACTTTTGTATTTTTAGCTCATAATTAATTTTAAACTTAGTTTTTGCTATAATTATTTTTACTCCTAGATTTTTAGGCTTTGCCGTAGAATTCCTTAAGTGCTTTTTCTTTAGACTAAGATTTAGGTGCTTTAGAATTTTGCGACGCCTTTTTAAGTTTTAGTTTCTTTTTAAGTTATTTCCATTTGGGATTTAGTTTTTCTTGTAAGCTTTAATATTTTTACACCTTTTACTATGTATCAATTATCATTCCAATTAGTAATTTCAATTTGCGATTATAATTTTAAGTTAGTTGTAGTAATAAGGTTAAATTAGTTAAGTATTTTTAAGTTTTGATAAGTTTCTTTTATTTTTCCGTCACCTTTTATTTTTCAACCATTTTTTCTTTTTCGACATTTTTCGACGCGCAATCTTTTTCTCTCTTATTTCTCGCCATTCTAGTTTTTAGGACTTAGAATTTTATTCTACTTCTTATCTAAATTTCTAAAAATTACGAAAATTTATTTTGAGTGGTTAAATTGATAGACATCAAAATTTTCTGGTTCGTAGTAATAGTTGGATTTGTACGTGGACCGGGTTATTGGAGCCAAACAGTCCTCAATTATATTGAGACCAAACGAATCCTGCCCCTCTGCTGCATCTTTTGGCTATTCGAAACGTGGGCAAAATCAGAAAAGTCTATTAATTGGATAACTTATTATAATTTTTCTTTCCTTTTTAAAAACTAATAGGATATTCAGTGAATGCACCGAGCAAGACGTTCATCACCTTTTATACGTTCACCACCTGTAACTCGATCAAGACATCGTTTAACAAATATAACCGCCGTTGATTTTTCTTTAGAATCGTCATCCAGTCGACCAAGTACTTCAGTTCAAATTTCCGATAATCCAGTTTTTGAAACAAACCTCACAATTGAGAATCCAGAAAATATTCAGGAACGGTTCGTAGATCCTGAACCATTAAACTTTCCTCCGGAACCACCAATCATTCAAACAGAGATTGTTGAGGAACGAACTATTAAATCAGAATCATCTAGTGATACCGAGTCAACAAATTCAATTATGGAGAATCTGGAACCTTTAAGTATGGAAGACCGAATGAGAGCTAAACGCACTGGCCAAGGTCACGCAATTACTCATCCAGACATTAATGCGCCAGATTATGAAATCAAAGGACAAATTCTACACATGGTGACTAATCAATGCCAATTTAGTGGTGCACCGAAAGAAGATCCAAATGAACATCTACGTACCTTTAATAGGATCTGCACACTATTTAAAATACGAGAAGTGGAGGATGAACAGATATATCTCATGTTATTTCCCTGGACTTTAAAAGGAGAAGCCAAAGATTGGTTGGAATCGTTACCTGAAGGGGCGATCGATACATGGGACGTTTTAATTGACAAATTTCTTAAACAATTCTTTCCTGCATCTAAAGCCGTAAGACTTCAAGCAGAAATTGTTACGTTCACACAGAAGCCAAATGAAACTCTATATGAGGCGTGGACAAGATATGGAAAGTTGTTAAGAGGATGTCCGCAACATGGTTTAGACACTTGTCAAATAGTACAAATATTCTACCGAGGATGCGACATCACTACAAGAAAAGACATAGATATAGCAGCTGGTGGTTCGATTATGAAGAAAACCGAAACTGATGCTTACAAAATTATTGATAATACTGCTTCCCACTCACATGAGTGGCACCAAGAAAAAGATATCATTAGATCATCTAAAGCAGCTAGAGCCGATTCTAGCCATGACTTAGATTCCATTTCCGCAAAGATAGATGCTTTCGAGAGACGAATGGAAAAGATGACTAAGGATATTCATGCAATACGAATTAGTTGTGAGCAGTGTGGAGGACCACATTTGACAAAAGATTGTCTCAATATTGAATTAACAATGGAACAAAGAGAGAATATTTCATACATAAACCAAAGGCCTGGAAATAATTATCAGAATAATTATCAACCGCCAAGACCGATTTACAATCAAAACCAGAATTATAACCGAAATATTCCATACAACAACCAACAAGGTCCTAGCAATCAACAAGTATCCAATAATACTTACAATCAGCAAAGACCTAATTTTCAAAACAAACCACCACAACAAACCGATGATAAAAAGCCAAATTTAGAAGATATGATGACGAAGCTAGTTGAAACTCAAACGCAGTTTTTCACATCTCAAAAACAAACCAATGAACAAAATGCTCAAGCATTTAGAAATCAACAAGCTTCTATTCAAAATCTGGAACAAGAAGTAAGTAACCTAGCAAGGTTAATAGGTGAAAGAAAACCGGGAAGTCTACCGAGCGATACAAATGCTAACCCCCGGAATGAAACAGCTAAAGCTATTACCACAAGAAGTGGTACAACACTTAAACCACCTGAAATACCTGTAACTTCTGATGAAACTATTCCTACTCCACAAGAACCACAACCTGATCAAGATAAGGAAAAAGAACCGGTAGTTGAAAAGGTTAATGAAGATAACACAGTTAAGGATAAACCTTATGTTAAACCATATCAACCACCACTTCCTTACCCGAGTAAAATGAAGAAGGAAAAACTTGAAGCCGAGCAATCCAAATTCTTGGATATGTTTAAACAGATAAATGTAAATCTTCCTTTCATTGATGTGATTTCAGGAATGCCAAGGTATGCTAAATTCTTGAAAGATCTAATCACGAATAGAAAGAAAATGGAAGAACTCTCGGCTGTTACTATGAATGCTAATTGTTCAGCAGTGCTGTTGAATAAGATACCAGAAAAATTATCTGATCCAGGAAGTTTCACAATTCCATGTTTTCTGGGTAGCCTTAGTTCAATAGAAGCATTGGCAGATTTAGGTGCTAGTATAAATCTAATGCCGTATTCACTATACGCTAAACTAGACCTTGGAGAATTGAAACCAACCAGAATAAGCATACAACTAGCCGATAGATCAATAAAATATCCTAGAGGGATAATGGAGAACATGCTAGTTAAAGTTGGTACTTTAGTATTTCCAGTAGATTTTGTTGTTTTGGACATGGAAGAAGATTCTCAAGTTCCTCTCATATTAGGAAGACCATTCTTAAACACGGCTAAAGCAATGATAGACGTGTTCGGTAAGAAACTGACCCTAAGTATAGAGGATGAGAGTGTTACCTTTTCAGTTGATAGAGCAATGCAACAACCACAATCTGCAGATGATACATGTTATTATATTCAAACTATAGATGCACATGCAGAATTATTAGAAGAATTTCCAGAATTACAAGGAACAGGAGAATGTTCTTTAGGAGAAGGTAATGAACCAATTGATGAAGCTGAAATGTTAGCTACACTTATAGCTAATGGATATGAACCAACAACAGAAGAAATTCAAATGCTAAAAGAAGAAGACAGATATCGATATAAATCATCGATAGAAGAACCTCCGAAATTAGAGTTAAAGCCACTTCCAAACCATTTGGAATACGCTTACTTACATGGTGAATCTGAATTACCTGTAATAATATCGTCTTCTCTTACTGAAAATGAGAAATCACAGCTCATTTCTGTGTTGAAAGCTCATAAACCAGCCATTGCATGGAAAATTCATGATATTAAAGGAATAAGTCCTTCGTATTGCACACATAAAATCCTTATGGAAGAAGGTCATAAAACGTATGTGCAACGCCAACGAAGACTAAATCCTAATATGCAAGATGTAGTTAAGAAAGAGATTATTAAACTGCTAGATGCAGGTTTGATATATCCAATTTCTGATAGTCCATGGGTAAGCCCAGTTCAATGCGTGCCTAAGAAGGGTGGCATGACTGTCATTACAAATGAGAAAAATGAGCTTATTCCTACTAGGACTGTAACAGGATGGCGTGTATGTATTGATTATAGAAAATTAAATGACGCCACCAGAAAAGATCACTTTCCCTTACCTTTCATAGATCAAATGTTGGAAAGATTAGCCGGAAATAGTTACTACTGTTTTCTAGATGGATTTTCCGGATATTTTCAAATTCCAATAGCACCCGAGGACCAAGAGAAAACCACATTCACGTGCCCTTATGGTACTTTTGCTTACAAACGCATGCCATTTGGACTTTGTAACGCCCCTGCAACCTTTCAAAGGTGCATGATGGCGATTTTTCACGACATGATAGAAGAATGCATGGAAGTATTCATGGATGACTTTTCAGTCTTCGGTGATACATTTAAATCATGTCTAGTTAATCTGGAACGAATGCTAATTAGATGCGAAAAATCAAATCTAGTACTTAATTGGGAGAAATGCCATTTCATGGTTAAAGAAGGCATCGTTCTTGGACATAAAATTTCAAAAGATGGAATTGAAGTGGATAGAGCTAAAGTAGATGTAATTGCTAAACTTCCACATCCCACCAATGTTAGAGGAGTTAGGAGTTTTCTAGGGCATGCCGGTTTTTACCGACGTTTCATAAAAGATTTTTCTAAAATTGCCACTCCTATGAATAAACTCCTAGAAAAGGATGCGCCATTCATCTTTTCAGATGAATGTATCAAATCTTTTAATATTCTTAAAGAAAAACTCACTAATGCGCCGATCATGATAACACCAAATTGGAATCTACCATTTGAACTAATGTGCGATGCAAGTGATTTTGCAATGGGAGCCGTTTTAGGACAAAGGATTGAAAAACGATTTCAACCTATATATTATGCTAGTAAGACATTACAAGGAGCACAAACGAACTATACAACTACCGAAAAAGAACTCCTTGCTATTGTCTTTGCTTTTGACAAATTTCGATCATATCTCGTTCTAGCAAAAACGGTGGTCTATACCGACCATTCTGCTCTTAGATACCTATTTTCAAAACAAGATGCTAAACCAAGATTAATCCGTTGGATCTTACTCTTACAAGAGTTTGATATTGAAATCCGAGATAAAAAAGGAGCAGAAAATCTCGCCGCTGATCATCTTTCTCGTCTTGAAAATCCCAAATTAGAAGTTCTGAATGAATCGGCCATACAAGACAACTTTCCTGATGAATATCTATTGAAGATAGATTATAAAGAAATCCCATGGTTTGCAGACTATGCAAACTACTTAGTTTGTGGATTCCTTGAAAAAGGATTATCGTACCAAAGACGAAAGAAATTCTTCAGTGATATAAAACACTATTTCTGGGAAGATCCACATCTGTTTAAAAGTTGTCCCGATGGAATAATACGCCGATGTGTATTTGGAGATGAAGCTAGTAAAATTTTAAACCATTGTCACACAGGACCAACAGGAGGGCATTATGGGCCTCAACTAACAGCAAGAAAAGTTTATGAAGCTGGATTCTATTGGCCTACAATTTACAAAGACGCACACCTTCTTTGCAAATCCTGTGATGCATGTCAAAGGGCCGGAAAAATAAGTCAACGTGATGAAATGCCACAAAATGTCATCCAAGTATGTGAAGTATTTGACATTTGGGGTATTGACTTTATGGGTCCATTTCCAAAATCTCATAATAATCTATATATACTCGTAGCCATTGATTATGTATCTAAATGGGCGGAAGCACAAGCTCTCCCAACTAACGATGCACGAGTTGTAGTCAACTTTTTAAAACGTCTTTTTGCAAGGTTTGGAACACCGAAAGCTTTAATAAGTGATCGGGGAACTCATTTCTGTAATAATCAACTTGAGAAAGTTCTTAAAAGATATGGAGTAACTCATAAAATCTCCACCGCATATCATCCACAAACAAGTGGACAAGTTGAAAATACAAACCGAGCTTTAAAACGTATTCTAGAGAAAACCGTAGGATCAAATCCAAAGGAATGGTCCATTAAATTGGAGGATGCACTCTGGGCTTTTAGAACAGCCTACAAAACTCCAATTGGAACCACACCTTTTAGACTTGTGTATGGAAAAGCGTGTCATCTTCCAGTAGAAATTGAACACAAAGCATTTTGGGCTTTGAAGACATGTAATCTTGATTTACATGAAGCCGGACGTCTACGATTAAGTCAACTAAACGAATTAGAAGAATTAAGACATGAAGCATACGAAAATTCGTTAATCTATAAAGAAAGAACGAAGAAATGGCATGATAAAAGAATCAGAAGTTCAAAAGAATTTAAAGAAGGAGACAGAGTTCTTCTTTTCAATTCACGATTCAAGCTATTTCCTGGAAAATTGAAATCAAGATGGTCTGGACCATTCATAGTCAAAAGAGTTTTCCCATACGGAACGATAGAATTAATAAATTCAAATGGGATTGAATTTAAAGTTAATGGTCACAGAGTTAAACATTACATACATGGTCCGATGGAAGTCGACAACGAAGTTAATCACAATTTCGACACCACAGCCAACTAAGTGTGGGGAGAATCAAGTCTGTAAAGGATAATATGTATTTCTGTTAGAGTTAGATTGTCTGTTTTCGTGTAGTTCTCGAAAATGGAACACGTATGGTCTTTCCCTAGCAGACCCTAAAGAACTAGTCTTCTCCCCCCATTCTGAATTTTTATTTTTTTTAGGTTTTTACGAAATGAAGACTGCCTGTGAACTAAACCATGGTCTAATGCTACACGCTTTGATCACTAAAAGAAATAATGACATACTACCGAGTGAAATAGTATCAGTAATCAGAGAAAGAATGGACGGAGTTAGAAAAGGATCCAGATGCGAAGATAATAAGTTACAATTTGGTAAAGGAAAATCAAAATCCGCAGCGAAAAGAAGAGCACGACACCTAGAAAAATGTCACAAATGCGGAAAATGGTCACATGGAGGTAAATGTTCAAATAATCAAACCTATTCAAATACCGAATTTGTTACTTTATGCAGAGACGGACCGTTCATATGTTTAGAAGAAAAGACAATGAATGCTCGAGGTTACGCCTATGCAGCCATGGAAAACCAATTAAACCGACTATCTTATGAATATAATAGATCATATAACTAAGAAATCTATTTCACAGGTATGTCTGTACAGTTTTTATTTTTATTTTTATTTTTAACCTTTTGATAATAAACGCTAATTTGTTCGCTAAAAAGTATTAAATTGGTATTAAATAAAATTAGGTTTGGCGACCGAAATTATTGATATCGTTCAAAAATTTATTACATCACTGCGAAATTTAACGTTTATTCTTAAGGTATAAATATCTTTAATCAATCAACCCAAAATATTTCAAAAATTCGTCATGAGTTAAATTAGGTCTTGAAACCGAAATTACTTTACCGAAAAGAGGGGCGCATATTTTTGATAATATTTGATTGATAAAAGTGGGATAAAAAGACAAAAAGATTTTTAATTTTATTTTTACCATATTTTTAAAATTAATATTTAAATCTTAAATTAATATTGTAAACTTTGTAAAAACAATATTTTTTAAAATTGTAAATATTTGAAGAATTAATATAAGTTTGATATGAATTTATGCATTTTAAATTTTAAGTTGGTGTGAATTTTTAATTTTTAATTTTGAATTTTATATTTATGTTGTGTGAATTTAAAAACAAAAATTTACTTTATCTCATTAAGTTAAAAATATGATTTTTAAAATTCGTCGTAAGTTGAAGACTAGGTCTTTGAACCGAAATTGCTTTACCCGAGGGAGGGACGAGAACTTTTATTATCATTATTTTTAATCTTATTGATTTAAAGTATGCCAAAAACATTGAAAAAACCCAAAAATCTTAGCTTTTAAAACAATCGCTACAAAAAAGACAAATTTTAAAATTTTGTCGAAGGACGGACTAGGACATCGATCCGAAACGACCTCGTCCTAAATAACAAGGGAAACAAAATTTTAAAATTAATTTCTTAATTGTTTTATAAGTTAAGGATTAAAAAAAAAAAAAAAGGGTAACTCCGCGACTCGCGGAGTTTTCAGTGAAAACCTCCGCGACTCGCGGAGGGACCAAAACACAGAAAAAAAAAATAAAACAGCTGAATCGATCAGTAAACTCCCACCACCAAAAACACAGAAATTTTCTGCGAAAAAGCACCCGAAAACCCACGAAAATCACCCCCAAAAATCTCAATTTTTAACCGTTAATCACCAAATTTTTTGCTAAAATCATGTTGAGAAGGATGATATCTAAGAATTACTCAAGAAAACAGGTACAATTACACCCCAAATCACCTTTAAATCCGAATTTTAGTGTGTTCTTGAGCATATTTTCATAATTTGAATTTTGTTAATTTTTAGTGTAATTAGTGTTAAATTGTTAGTATATTATGCATGTATAACCTAGATTGATGCTTGTTAACATGATTTGAAGCCAAAAACTTCAAAATCTTTAGAATCTAGGGTTTGTGTTCTTGAGCAAATTTGGGGCTTTTTGATATAAACAGGTTATGGCCGATTTTTGTCATGAATTATTGCTAAATTGAGTAGTGTAACATGTCTAGGTAGTTAAAAGATCCAAACTTTGAGCCTAAACATGATTTTGAGAATTAAAGTGGACTTTTTCAAGTCCAAAATTCATGAACTTGATTTTTGAAAGATAATGCCATTTGAGACTTGTTTATTTGCTAGTAATGATTATTTTGACATGTTATTTGAGTTGAATGCTTATGAACTTGGCGAAAATTTTCGTATATGCTTATTTGAAAAAGTGTAGATTTGATAAAAATGTGAAAATGAGCTTAAGTTTGATATAAATTGATAATGTCATTGTAATTATTTTGATTGATGATTTTGCTGACACTAATGCATATTTGGATGCACAAAATTTGTGTTTGATGTGTTTTGCAGAATGAAAGGGGTGAATCTTCATCCCAAGCCCGTCACGCTCCTGCTGAGAACTTGGAACAACAGGAGGTAGATAACTACTACAAGCAGGATGTACCTCATCCAGTCATGACCTTTTCAGATATGCACTTGGAACAGTTGCACCCGAACCTGCGATTTGACAGACTTTGGATAGATTATCCAAAATATCAACGGGGTTTGCATACTCTTCATTCCAAGGTTGTTGAGGTACCGAGGGTCGTAGAATGGGGACCCTTGGAAGCTGTAGAATTGGCCGGGCCAATTAGGGAATTACTGGTACAGAGGTATGGTAATTCTTATTTTAATGACTGGATATGTTTATTCACCATACGCAGACCTGTATATAAAGTATGGTGTGAAGAGTTGTTATGTAGTATAGAGTTGAATGATCGGGTAGCTAGTTTAACCGATCGTTCTTTTATTAGATTTTTGTTAGGCGGTTCGATGCGCCACATGTCTTTACTGGACATGGCTCAGGCTTTACGTATATATACGCCTGAGGAGTTAGCGTCTGCCGATTGTAGAGGATTGATACTAAACGGTAGGAAAATAGATGAGAATTTTGATACACACGGTGTGTGGAGTCAAATGACAAGCCACCACCGTTTTAAAGGGGGAAACTACTCTTATTTGGATATAGATAGAGCCGAATTAAGAGTAATACATAGGTTTTTAGCTAATTCGATTACACAAAGGGGTAAAAACAAAGAAAAGGTAAATGAACAAGATTTGTTTTACCATATGTGTATTATTTATACCCACACAGCGCTGTAAGTATACCATATTGTGTGGGTTATTATTTATCAGCTATGGTTCGAGGGATGCGTCCACATAGCATAATAGGAGGTGGTATTTTTATTACTTTGATTGGTGAATATCTCGGTGTGGATATAAGTCGGGGGGGATTATTAGTAGAAGAGCCGGAACCCCGCGACACTATAGGTTTAAATGTATACCATGGTGCGAAAGTGTTGAAGCGGCGAAATAACGCCGCAGTACGATACAATGGTAGACATCCACAGGTAGAGAGAAACCAGGAACAAGGTAATGTAGGAGGGGGGAATGAGATGCATAGGTTTATAGCTTCTCAGGAATACGAAAATGCTAGACAGAGAGCATTTGAAGATTGGCAAGTTCATCAGAACCAGATCATAGCGCATTGCCAACATATAGGTAGAAACTATATTCCTACACCGAAGCCCGTCTTCCCTCCTTGGTCGATAGAGATGCAGCCACCATATCCTACGTATGACCCTGCCGAAGCATTCTATAGCACTTATGGTTATGCGTGGAATCCCTATTGGTACCAATATCATCCTTAGTTTACTTATTTTTTTTTTATTATTTTGTAATTTGTAATTATTGATATATTTAATATTTTTGTTAATATTGTAATCATTTTTATAATTATCTAACTTTTATTCTTATATTTTAATAATTTTTGAATGTGGGGTAATAAACCAAACTTCAAAAATATGTATATATGTTTGCAGTTTATCTTATGTACACAACAGGGTAAAACAACGCATTTTCAAAGACTGGCATTAAGTTCAGCAAAAGCAACTAATTTTGACGACAAGATGCAAAATACATGTGAAATAACAACAAGACGGAATGAACAAATGATGTGCACCATTTATCATTCAGCAAACAAACGCCAATATATTTGGAAACTTTGGTAAAAATTTAATCATTTTCACACAAATCACCCTCAATAATTTAAATTGTTACTGATTTCTTGCAAATGAGGGCATTGCAAGATCTTAAGTGTGGGAAGGGGTTAAATTCTTTCGGATTTTAAAAATTTTTACTTTATACACTTGGTTACCATTAAAAATACTAGTAAAGCAGTAGTTGTATTAGAATCTAGTGCTCTCTGATAAAAAAGAACAGCCCTAGTCTTATATACTGACTACCCAATTCTAGTAAAATTTTTCAATTAAATGAATTTAAAATCATGTTTATACATATTTATGAACGATAAAACTAGGTTTTAAACACCGAAATTATTGTTACCTCGGAAAGGACATAAATTGAGAAACAAACTAAAATGTTAAAATTCATTTAAAATGGAATAGAGGACGATAAAAAGAAAAATAAAAAGCCAAGTGTGGGAAAATTTACCAAGTTATTTTAAACATATGTCACATATATCTGTAACAAATAACTGAAAATACTTTTGCTTTGGACTAAACTAAACTGTTTTACCCGATGAAAGAAAAGAAGAGATGGATCTACACGATGAATCAATTCCATCATTAAAAGGAAGTAAAGTCTTCCGAAAAAGACACGCGCTTCTTGATTTAGGTCATGAAGTTGTCGTTCAGACCAGCTGTAGGTTGACGAAAAATCTAGAAAAGTCATCACTAAAATCAGCAGGAAATCCACGGACCTCAGCATTAAACAGGGTCGCCAAGTGGTCAGATTTATCCTAACCATGAGAAGGATTTATCTCGTACAATGGGGGGGCACCATGCAAATTAGCTGGATAAGACTAATGAATCAGATCCCCAGAAAGGATAATCTCCTTAAAGATTAAAAATCAGCTTTTAAGACTGATATTACTCAATCCTAGAGATTGACCTTAAAGATTGAGAATTACAAACTCATGGAATTCAATGATATCTAAACTCGAGCTTAAACGAGAAAATATTTTGATCAAAATTATAAACCGATTTGTTTTCTGAAAACCCTATTTTCAATGCGTTCATTACCATTGAACGTAAAATCCTAGGAATTCACCTGGAATTCATTAGGTCACCTGAACTAAATCGGGTGTCAACCGTAAGAACGGTGGTTGCATAACATGGTCAAAGACAGAACCTTGTGCCAGACCGAAAAATCATAGGATGAGCTTTACTATTGCTCCTACCAAGGATAGTAATTGCGTCCGACACGTTATAGACCATAATCAAAAGCATGTCACTGGACATTGCCTTAAACAGTTGCTTGTTCAACACTTTCCTTTACAACCGGACGGTAGTTTGCCGAAAGGTAATATACGGAACAAGTAAACTGGACGTGTTGCTTTCCAAATACAAGGTTAGCAAGTGGGTGACACAAAACCGCAAGTTTTGAGCTAAAATTTTCAAATCTGAAACCCACAAAACCCACAAAAATATTTTGCAAACACCGGTAAAGGGTTATCCCGAAAAACTTATCTAGGGTAAAAACTAGATTTCAAAAGATCAAATGTTTTCATAAAGATCCAATTTCCTTAATGGATCTAAATTTTTATAGTCATGTGGGACTGTAAACCATATCGTTACTACCATTGTTTATACCGCCGTATAGAAATCACTGATGTACAAAGTGTGAAGAATAAAAAAGTGATTCTAGTATTTCAAGACGATATTGCTTGAGGACAAGCAACGCTCAAGTGTGGGAATATTTGATAATGCTAAAAACGAACATATATTTCATAGCATTATTCCTCAAGAAAGACAAGCTTTTAGTTGCAATTGTTCTATTTACAAGTGATATTCGTTTAAATAATAAAAGGTGAAGACAAAAGACAGATTCGACGATTTGAAGACGCAAACGACCAAAAAGTTCAAAAGAACAAAAGACAATCAAAAAGGTTCCAATTATTGATAAGAAACGTCTCGAAATCACAAGAGTACAAGATTCAAAACGCAAAGTACAAGATATTAAATTGTACGCGAGGACGTTCGAAAATCCGGAACCGGGACTAGAGTCAACTCTTAACGCTCGACGCAACGGACTAAAAATTACAAGTTAACTATGTATATAAATATAATATAATATATAATTAATTATATTAATTATATATATATTATATATATATATTAAAAACTGTCGGCAGCCAGAAACTCCAAGGGTGTGAATTGAAAATACCTCTCCGCGACTCGCGGAGTTTGAAGGGCTTTTTGCCGCGAGTCGCGGAGCCCCAAATTTCACTTCTGGCTATAAAGCCAACCGAATTCTGATCGAATTTATCATCCTTTTTTCTCAATCTCTCTCAATATATACGTAATATATATATTTATATTTATAATTTATATTTTAATTTTAATTATAATTCTAATAATAAGGGTATGTTAGCGAATGTTGTAAGGGTGTAAGTCGAAATTCTGTCCGTGTAACGCTACGCTATTTTTAATCATTGTAAGTTATGTTCAACCTTTTTATATTAATGTCTCGTAGCTAAGTTATTATTATGCTTATTTAAAACGAAGTAATCATGATGTTGGGCTAATTACTAAAATTGGGTAATTGGGCTTTGTACCATAATTGGGGTTTGGATAAAAGAACGACACTTGTGGAAACTAGGCTATGGGCTATTAATGGGCTTTATATTTGTTTAACTAAATGAAAGTTTGTTAATGTTAATATAAAGATTTACAATTGGGCATCCCTATAAATTACCATATACACTCGATCGGACACGATGGGCGGGGTATTTATATGTACGAATAATCGTTCATTTAACCGGACACGGGAATGGATTAATAGCCACTAGAATAATTAAAACAGGGGTGAAATTACATTCAAGGGTAATTGGTGTAATTGTTAACAAAGTAGTAAAACCTTGGTTTACACGCAGTCGATAACCTGGTGTATTCATTAAACAAAGTATTAAAACCTTGTTACAATTCGAATCCCCAATTAGTTGGAATATTTATCTTCGGGTATAATAATAATTTGACAAGGACACTTGCAATTTATATTTATGACTGATGGACTGTTATGGACAAAAACCAGACGGACATATTGAATAATCCAGGACAAAGGACAATTAACCCATGGGCATAAAACTAAAACCAACACGTCAAACATCATGATTACGGAAGTTTAAATAAGCATAATTCTTTTATTTCATATTTAATTTCCTTTATTTTATATTTAATTGCACTTCTAATTATCGCACTTTTATTTATTGTTATTTTATTTAATCGCACTTTTAATTATCGTACTTTTAATTATCGCAATTTAATTTTATCGCATTTTTATTATTCGCAATTTCATTATCGTTATTTACTTTACGCTTTAATTTAAAGTCTTGTATTTATTTTATATTTTACATTAGGTTTTAACTGCGACTAAAAGTTTTAAAATCGACAAACCGGTCATTAAACGGTAAAAACCCCCCTTTATAATAATAATATTACCTATATATATATTTGTATTTTTATAAAAGTAAACTAATATAGCGTTGAGCTTTGTTTAAAGATTTCCCTGTGGAACGAACCGGACTTACTAAAAACTACACTACTGTACGATTAGGTACACTGCCTATAAGTGTTGTAGCAAGGTTTAAGTATATCCATTCTATAAATAAATAAATATCTTGTGTAAAATTGTATCGTATTTAATAGTATTTTCTGCTAAAATTTAATAGTATTTTATACCCCTCTGCTTTGACATCAGTGCGACTTTTAACATTACGCCATCACTGACTTGAAATTCAAGGTCGTTACATCTTTTGTCGGTATAGCTCTTTTGACGACTACGGGCCGTCCTAAGCCTATCTCGGATTTGGATGATCTTCTCGGTTGTTTCATGAATGAGTTCGGGTCCGGTGATTTGTGTGTCACCTACTTCGGCCCAACAAAGAGGAGAACGACATTTTCGGCCATACAAAGCTTCAAAAGGTACGGCGTTGATACTCGCGTGGTAACTATTGTTGTAAGAGAATTCGGCGAGAGGCAAGTGCTTGTCCCAAGCTTTTCCGAAATCGATAACACAAGCTCGTAGCATGTCTTCCAAGGTTTGAATTGTGCGTTCGCTTTGTCCGTCGGTTTGTGGATGATATGCGGTGCTCATGTCTAAACGCGTTCCCAACGCTTCTTGTAAAGTACGCCAAAATCTAGAAACAAAACGGCCATCTCGGTCGGAAATAATCGATAAGGGTACACCGTGATGGGCGATGATCTCTTTAATGTAAAGTTGTGCAAGTTTCTCCATTTTGTCAGTTTCCTTCGTGGCTAGGAAGTGGGCGGATTTGGTGAGACGGTCTACAATAACCCAAATGGTATCATAACCGCCTATTGTCTTGGGTAGTTTGGTGATAAAGTCCATCGTTATTCTTTCCCACTTCCATTGCGGGATTTCGGGTTGTTGAAGTAATCCGGACGGTCTTTGATGTTCGGCTTTGACCTTGGAGCAAGTTAGGCATTTTCCAACATAAGTAGCGACGTCCCTTTTAATGTTCGGCCACCAATATTGTTCTTTGAGGTCGTGGTACATCTTATTGGCACCGGGGTGAATCGAATATCTTGACTTATGTGCTTCATCTAAAATAAGGCTTCGTAGGTCCCCATAACTAGGTACCCAAATTCTTCCGGCGAAATATCGGAGTCCGGTTTCTTTAACTTCGAATCGAGAGGTGAGGACGTTCAAGTGTTCAAAAGAGATGTTTTTATCCTTAAGAGCCTCGTCTTGGGCTACACGAATTTGGCTATTGAGATTGGTGTGGATGGTGATGTTTAAAGCTCGGACACGAAGAGGCATCGCTCTTTCTTTTCGACTTAAGGCATCGGCTACTACATTTGCCTTTCCAGGATGGTAATGAAGCTCACAATCGTAATCATTCAAAGTTTCAATCCACCGTCGTTGTCTCATGTTTAGTTACTTTTGGTCGAAGATGTGTTGGAGGCTTTTGTGATCGGTGAAGATAGTACTCTTGGTTCCATAAAGATAGTGTCTCCACATTTTAAGTGCAAAGACAACGGTTCCGAGTTCGAGATCATGTGTCGTGTAGTTCCGTTCATGAATTTTTAGATGTCGAGAGGCATAAGCAATGACTTTCTTTCGTTGCATCAACACACACCCCAAACCATGTTTCGAGGCATCGCAATATACAACAAAATCATCATTGCCTTCGGTAAGTGACAAGATAGGAGCGGTGGTTAGCTTTGTCTTCAAGATTTGAAATGCGGATTCTTGCTCGGTCGCCCAAGTGAATTTCTTTACCTTGTGAGTTAACGCGGTTAGAGGACGTGCAACCAAAGAGAAGTTTTCGATGAATCTACGATAGTACCCGGCGAGACCCAAGAATTGACGAATGTGGGTAGGAGTAGTAGGGGTCTCCCATTTGCTAATGGCTTCAATTTTTGCGGGATCGACTTTAATACCTTGATCACTTACAACATGACCAAGAAATTGAACTTCCTTCAACCAAAATTCGCACTTGGAGAATTTGGCATAGAGTCGTTCTTGTCTCAAGAGTTCAAGCACAAGTCGGAGATGTTGTTCGTACTCTCCTTCGCTTTTAGAATAGACCAAAATATCATCGAACACGATAACGAATTTGTCAAGGTATGGTTTGCACACGCGGTTCATAAGATCCATGAACATCGCCGGTGCGTTAGTGAGACCAAATGGCATTACAAAAAATTCATAACTACCATAACGAGTCCGGAAAGCGGTTTTGGAGACATCTTCCCCCTTAACCCTTAATTGATGATAACCCGAGCGGAGATCGATTTTCGAATATACACGAGATCCTTGTAGTTGATTAAAGAGGTCATTGATGCGTGGAAGAGGATATCGGTTCTTAACTGTCAATTTGTTTAGTTCACGATAGTCGATACACATTCGTAGGGATCCATCTTTCTTCTTGACGAATAAAATCGGAGCGCCCCATGGTGAATGGCTAGGTTGGATAAAACCACGGTCAAATAGTTCTTGGATTTGACTTTGTAATTCTTGCATTTTGGATGGAGTAAGTCTATACGGTGCACGTGCTACGGGTGCGGCTCCCGGAATAAGATCAATTTGGAATTCTACCGGTCGATGAGGTGGAAGACCCGGCAATTCTTCGGGAAATACATCGGAAAAGTTACTAACAATTGGCACATCTTCGATATGCTTCTCATCGATCTTGACTTTCTTAACATGGGCTAGAATCATGAAACAACCTTTACGAAGGTATTTTTCAACTTTAAGGCACGAGACGAGGTTGAGTCCGGTGCAACTCTTATCGCCATAGACAATCAAGGGTTGACCATTCTCGATAGGAATTTGAATCGCTTTAAGATCGCAAAGAATGTGGGATTTCATTTTGGCTAGCCAATCCATACCAATGATTACATCAAAGCTCCCTAGTTCTATGGGTATCAAGTCAATTTTAAACTCTTTACCCATTAAGTTTAACGTACACCCCCGATAGAATTTTTCGGCACTCAATAGTTTTCCGTTGGCCACTTCAATGGTATAAGTAGTATCTAGTGGGAGCGGTAGAGTGCTAAAAGAATGAGTCAAAGTCTTGGATACAAAACTCTTATCGACACCCGAATCGAATAAACAAGAGACATAAGAATCGTTGAGAAGAAACGTACCCGTGACTAGTTCACTGTCATCCCGGGCTTCCTCGGTGTTGATGTTGAAAGCTCGGCCGCGTGTATTGGGGTTAGCTTTCTTCTTTGGGCACGCATTCCTAAAATGACCCGGTTGGCCACATTCATAACAAACACCCGGTCTTGTTGCATTGGGCCCCTTTTGAGCAACGGGGGCGGTATTCCTACAATCGTGGGCCACATGGCCACTCCTTTGACACTTGATGAAAAATGGTTTGCCACATTCACCAAGATGATGTTTGTAGCACTTGCTACAATAAGGCAAGTTTCTGGCATAACTCTTCTTGCCGTCGGAGGTGAAAGGCTTTTTGGTGAAGTTGTTGTTGGTGTAGTTGCTTGATGGAGTGGCTTCCCATTTTCTTTTGTTACCCGACTTGTCCTCTGCTTTAGGTGCCGGTACTACGATCTCGTCCACCATATCTATCAATTTGCGGGCCATATTCAAAGCTTCTTGATAATTGATGGGTTTGGATGACATTACTCCATGTTTGATGCTCTTTGGAAGACCATCCATGTAAAGTTCAACCCTTAAAGACTCGAGGTTCACAAGGTTTGGGTACATCAAGGCTAGTTCAGAAAATCGTTGATTATAAGCCTTGAGGTCGTTTTCAACCGCTTTTAGAGTTCTTAGCTCTTGTTCGAGCTTTCGGTTTCCTCGCGCGGAAAGTATTCGGTGATCATCTTTTCTTTCAAATCTAGCCAAGAGAGAGCGTGGGCTTCATCGGTACCCACCTATTGTACATACGTGTTCCACCACGTGAGAGCGATACCGGCAAAAGTGTGGGTGGAATATTTAACCTTGTCTTGGTCCCGACAACCGCTTATGCTAAAAATGGCTTTCGTTTGCTCAAACCATCGAGTGAGAGCAACCGGTCCTCCGGTCCCATCAAAAGTATGAGGTTTGCACCTCATTAAAGCTTTGTAGGAGCACCCCTCGTTTGAATTACCGGCTCCATTATTGTTGTTGTTGTTGTTGTGGTTGTTGTTGTTATTGTTGTTGTTGTTGTTGGATGAGTGACCGGCCATGGCCGCATCCACGGCGGTGGCTATCATGTGTTGAAGAGCTTGTTCGGGAGTTTCATTGCGTGGGACTCGGCGAGGGGGCATTGTTCCTTCAAGACACAAGAATATCGTTGATTAGTATTCTCAATAATACTAATCATGATATGAAATAAAGATAGAAAATTTTCCATGACTCGCCCTAAATTCTTTAGGTTATAATGTCGGAACGTCCATATGAGTCACCGTAATATAATCCCGGAAATTATATTACCCTAATTTATATGTGCATTCAACATTACCTCATAAAGTCAAGGTGGCGTGTCAATCAAGTTAAACAACGTGAGATTAAGATGGAATAAGAGTTAGATATGAATAGAAGAGTTCGAGTATAAATGCACAAGTAGTCAAGTAATTCCTACTTCAAGTCTATATGCCGGTTGTAGTCTAGACTCACTAATGTACCCTATGACTCGAGGTTGACACCAATGAACTCTAAATCCCTACAACCAATGCTCTGATACCATCTGTAGCGACCCAGCAAAATCGTCATTGACGGCGCCGTCTACTTATGTCCCGTTACGTGGTCATAAGTCTTTAAAACGACGTTTGACCAAAAGTATGTCGCATTCATTTCAAAAGTAAGGATGTTTCAAGGTTTACAAAGTAGTTCAACGACTAGTTACATTACAACGTTTAAAGTACAATTGAAACATATGCGACACAATTTAAAGTAAGTCAAAAGACGCTCCATGTATGCATGTATATGATAATGCTAAAAACGAACATATATTTCATAGCATTATTCCTCAAGAAAGACAAGCTTTTAGTTGCAATTGTTCTATTTACAAGTGATATTCGTTTGTATAATAAAAGGTGAAGACAAAAGACAGATTCGACGAATTGAAGACGCAAACGACCAAAAAGCTCAAAAGTACAAAAGACAATCAAAAAGGTTCCAATTATTGATAAGAAACGTCTCGAAATTACAAAAGTACAAGATTCAAAACGCAAAGTACAAGATATTAAATTGTACTCGAGGACGTTCGAAAATCCGGAACCGGGACCAAAGTCAACTCTTAACGCTCGACGCAACGGACTAAAAATTACAAGTTAACTATGTATATAAATATAATATAATATATAATTAATTATATTAATTATATATATATTATATTTATATATATAAAACCGTCGGCAGAGAAAACTCCAAGGACTGAGCTGTAATTTCTATCTCCGCGACTCGCGGAGTTTGAAGAGCATTTTGCCGCGAGTCGCGGAGCCCCAAAAATCAACTCTGGCTATAAAGCCAACCGAATTCTGATCAAAAATCATCATCTTTTCTTCCTCATTCATACGTAAAACTTATATATATATATATATATATATATAATTTATATTTTAATTTTAATTTTAATTCTAATAATAAGGGTATGTTAGCGAATGTTGTAAGGGTGTAAGTCGAAATTCTGTCCGTGTAACGCTACGCTATTTTTAATCATTGTAAGTTATGTTCAACCTTTTTACATTAATGTCTCGTAGCTAAGTTATTATTATGCTTATTTAAA
The DNA here is from genome assembly GCF_046630445.1 of Rutidosis leptorrhynchoides. Taxonomy (NCBI): domain Eukaryota; kingdom Viridiplantae; phylum Streptophyta; class Magnoliopsida; order Asterales; family Asteraceae; genus Rutidosis; species Rutidosis leptorrhynchoides. Next base: position 88,855,062 of record NC_092336.1, on the reverse strand, counting down.
ACGAAGTAATCATGATGTTGGGCTAATTACTAAAATTGGGTAATTGGGCTTTGTACCATAATTGGGGTTTGGACAAAAGAACGACACTTGTGGAAATTAGACTATGGGCTATTAATGGGCTTTATATTTGTTTAACTAAATGAAAGTTTGTTAATGTTAATATAAAGATTTACAATTGGGCGTCCCTATAAATTACCATATACACTCGATCGGACACGATGGGCGGGGTATTTATATGTACGAATAATCGTTCATTTAACCGGAAACGGGAATGGATTAATAGCCACTAGAATAATTAAAACAGGGGTGAAATTACATTCAAGGGTAATTGGTGTAATTGTTAACAAAGTAGTAAAACCTTGGTTTACACGCAGTCGATAACCTGGTGTATTCATTAAACAAAGTATTAAAACCTTGTTACAATTCGAATCCCCAATTAGTTGGAATATTTATCTTCGGGTATAATAATAATTTGACAAGGACACTTGCAATTTATATTTATGACTGATGGACTGTTATGGACAAAAACCAGACGGACATATTAAATAATCCAGGACAAAGGACAATTAACCCATGGGCATAAAACTAAAATCAACACGTCAAACATCATGATTACGGAAGTTTAAATAAGCATAATTCTTTTATTTCATATTTAATTTCCTTTATTTTATATTTAATTGCACTTTTAATTATCGTACTTTTTAATTATCGCAATTTTATTTTATCGCATTTTTATTATTCGCAATTTCATTATCGTTATTTACTTTACGCTTTAATTTAAGTCTTGTATTTATTTTATATTTTACATTAGGTTTTAACTGCGACTAAAGTTTTAAAATCGACAAACCGGTCATTAAACGGTAAAAACCCCCCTTTATAATAATAATATTACTTATATATATATTTGTATTTTTATAAAAGTAAACTAATATAGCGTTGAGCTTTGTTTAAAGATTTCCCTGTGGAACGAACCGGACTTACTAAAAACTACACTACTGTACGATTAGGTACACTGCCTATAAGTGTTGTAGCAAGGTTTAAGTATATCCATTCTATAAATAAATAAATATCTTGTGTAAAATTGTATCGTATTTAATAGTATTTTCCTAGTAAAATAATAACTATTTTATATACACCTCGCTTAACATCAAGTTATTTTTGGCGCCGCTGCCGGGGAAACTCTTAAACGCCGGAAGCGCAACGCTAATATAAAAAAAAAAAAGATTTTTAGTTACTTTTATTAAAAGTCGTTTTTGTAAAAATACGTTTTAAAAAATTCGAAAATATAAAAAGAAAAACAAAAATATATGTATTTTTAAGATTTTGTTAAATATTTAAGTTTTATAAGTTTCTTTATTTTTATTTTAGTTTATAAAAATATAAGTTTTATTTTAAAATCTTTTATTTATTAAAAAACAGAAAACAGAAAAAAAAAATAAAGAAAAACGCGTAAAAATTACAACCTGTCAGCTGAATTTCTGAACCCCGCGACTCGCGGGGTTTTCTTCATTAATTGCCGCGACTCGCGGAGCTTCTCTGACACGCGAACAGGAAGCCCTAATCGAGCATTAATTACGGTAATTATTAATTATTATTATTTTACCCTAATTATTATTATTATTATTATTAGTTTTAGTTTTATTTTTACTTTTTATTTAATTTATGTATTTTGTTTAAATTAGTTTAATTAAATTGTAAAATTAGTAGTTTTATTAAATAAATAATATAAAAATAATATTTTTATAAAAAATTGTACTTTTTACAACTTTTTGTATATTTTTATATTTTGTCCCTTTTTAATCGTTGTAGCGTAATATTTGTATTTTTTAGCTCATAATTAATTTTAAACTTAGTTTTTGCTTTAGTTATTTTTACTCCTAGATTTTTAGGCTTTGCCGTAGAATTCATTAAGTGCTTTTTCTTTAAACTAAGATTTAGGTGCTTTAGAATTTTGCGACGCCATTTTAAGTTTTAGTTTCTTTTTAAGTTATTTCCATTTGGGATTTAGTTTTTCCTGTAAGCTTTAATATTTTTAGACCTTTTACTATGTACCAATTATCATTCCAATTAGTAATTTCAATTTGCGATTATAATTTTAAGTTAGTTGTAGTAATAAGGTTAGGTTAGTAAAGTATTTTTAAGTTTTGATAAGTTTCTTTTATTTTTTTTCCGTCACCTTTTATTTTTCAACCATTTTTTTTTTCTTTTTCAACCTTTTTCGACGAACTATTTTTCTCTCTTATTTCTCGCTATTCTAGTTTTAGGACTTAGAATTTTTTCTACTTCTTATCTAAATTTCTTAAAATTACGAAAATTTATTTTAAGTGGTTAAATTGATAGACATCAAAATTTTCTGGTTCGTAGTAATAGTTGGATTTGTATGTGGACCGGGTTATTGGAGCCAAACAGTCCTCAATTATATTGAGACCAAACGAATCCTGCCCCTCTGCTGCATCTTTTGGCTATTCGAAACGTGGGCAAAATCAGAAAAGTCTATTGATTGGATAACTTATTATAATTTTTCTTTCCTTTTAAAAACTAATAGGATATTCAGTGAATGCACCGAGCAAGACGTTCATCACCTTTTGTACGTTCACCACCTGTAACTCGATCAAGACATCGTTTAACAAATATAACCGCCGTTGATTTTTCTTTAGAATCGTCATCCAGTCAACCAAGTACTTCAGTTCAAATTTCCGATAATCCATTTTTTGAACCCAACCTCACAATTGAGAATCCAGAGAATATTCAGGAACGGTTCATAGATCCTGAACCATTAAACTTTCCTCCGGAACCACCAATCATTCAAACAGAGATTGTTGAGGAACGAACCATTAAATCAGAATCATCTAGTGATACCGATTCAACAAATTCAATTATGGAGAATCTGGAACCTTTAAGTATGGAAGACCGAATGAGAGCTAAACGCACTGGCCAAGGTCACGCAATTACTCATCCAGACATTAATGCGCCAGATTATGAAATCAAAGGACAAATTCTACACATGGTGACTAATCAATGCCAATTTAGTGGTGCGCCGAAGGAAGATCCAAATGAACATCTACGTACCTTTAATAGGATCTGCACACTATTTAAAATCCGAGAAGTGGAGGATGAACAGATATATCTCATGTTATTTCCCTGGACTTTAAAGGGAGAAGCCAAAGATTGGTTGGAATCGTTACCTGAAGGGGCGATTGATACATGGGATGTTTTAATTGACAAATTTCTTAAACAATTCTTTCCTGCATCTAAAGCCGTAAGACTTCAAGCAGAAATTGTTACGTTCACACAGAAACCAAATGAAACTCTATATGAGGCGTGGACAAGATATGGAAAGTTGTTAAGAGGATGTCCGCAACATGGTTTAGACACCTGTCAAATAGTACAAATATTCTACCAAGGATGCGACATCACTACAAGGAAAGATATAGATATAGCAGCTGGTGGTTCTATTATGAAGAAAACCGAAACTGATGCTTACAAAATTATTGATAACACTGCTTCCCACTCACATGAGTGGCACCAAGAAAAAGATATCATTAGATCATCTAAAGCAGCTAGAGCCGATTCTAGCCATGACTTAGATTCCATTTCCGCAAAGATAGATGTTGTGGAGAGACGAATGGAAAAGATGACTAAGGATATTCACTCAATACGAATTAGTTGTGAGCAGTGTGGAGGACCACATTTGACAAAAGATTGTCTCAGTATTGAATTAACAATGGAACAAAGAGAGAATATTTCATACATAAACCAAAGGCCTGGAAATAATTATCAGAATAATTATCAACCGCCAAGACCGATTTACAATCAAAACCAGAATTATAACCGAAATATTCCATACAACAACCAACAAGGTCCTAGCAATCAACAAGTATCCAATAATACTTATAATCAGCAAAGACCAAATTTTCAAAACAAACCACCACAACAAACCGATGATAAAAAGCCGAATTTAGAAGATATGATGACGAAGCTAGTTGAAACTCAAACACAGTTTTTCACATCTCAAAAACAAACCAATGAACAAAATGCTCAAGCATTTAGAAATCAACAAGCTTCTATTCAAAATCTGGAACAAGAAGTAAGTAACCTAGCAAGGTTAATAGGTGAAAGAAAACCGGGAAGTCTACCTAGTGATACAAATACTAACCCACGAAATGAAACAGCTAAAGCTATTACCACAAGAAGTGGTACAACACTTAAACCACCTGAAATACCTGTAACTTCTGATGAAACTATTCCTAATCCACAAGAACCACAACCTGATCAAGATAAGGAAAAAGAACCGATAGTTGAAAAGGTTAATGAAAATAACACAGTTAAGGATAAACCTTATGTTAAACCATACCAACCACCACTTCCTTACCCGAGTAAAATGAAGAAAGAAAAACTTGAAGCCGAGCAATCCAAATTCTTGGATATGTTTAAACAGATAAATGTAAATCTTCCTTTCATTGATGTAATTTCAGGAATGCCTAGATATGCTAAATTCTTGAAAGATCTAATCACAAATAGAAAGAAAATGGAAGAACTCTCGGCTGTCACTATGAATGCAAATTGTTCAGCAGTGCTGTTGAATAAGATACCAGAAAAACTATCTGATCCAGGAAGTTTCACAATTCCATGTTTTCTGGGTAGTCTTAGTTCAATAGAAGCATTGGCAGACTTAGGTGCTAGTATAAATTTAATGCCGTATTCACTATACGCTAAACTAGACCTTGGAGAATTGAAACCAACAAGAATAAGCATACAACTAGCCGATAGATCAATAAAATATCCTAGAGGGATAATGGAGAACATGCTAGTTAAAGTTGGTACTTTAGTATTTCCAGTAGATTTTGTTGTTTTGGACATGGAAGAAGATTCTCAAGTTCCTCTCATATTAGGAAGACCATTCTTAAACACGGCTAAAGCAATGATAGACGTGTTCGGTAAGAAACTGACCCTAAGTATAGAGGATGAGAGTGTTACCTTTTCAGTTGATAGAGCAATGCAACAACCACAATCTGCAGATGATACATGTTATTATATTCAAACTATAGATGCACATGCAGAATTATTAGAAGAATTTCTAGAATTACAAGGAACAGGAGAATGTTCTTTAGGAGAAGGTAATGAACCAATTGATGAAGCTGAAATGTTAGCTACACTTATAGCTAATGGATATGAACCAACAACAGAAGAAATTCAAATGCTAAAAGAAGAAGACAGATATCGATACAAATCATCGATAGAAGAACCTCCGAAATTAGAGTTAAAGCCACTTCCAAACCATTTGGAATACGCTTATTTACATGGTGAATCTGAATTACCTGTAATAATATCGTCTTCTCTTACTGAAAATGAGAAATCACAACTCATTTCTGTGTTGAAAGCTCATAAACCAGCCATTGCATGGAAGATTCATGATATTAAAGGAATAAGTCCTTCGTATTGCACACATAAAATCCTTATGGAAGAAGGTCATAAAACGTATGTGCAACGCCAACGAAGACTAAATCCTAATATGCAAGATGTAGTTAAGAAAGATATTATTAAACTGCTAGATGCAGGTTTGATATATCCAATTTCTGATAGTCCATGGGTAAGCCCAGTTCAATGCGTGCCTAAGAAGGGTGGCATGACTGTCATTACAAATGAGAAAAATGAGCTTATTCCTACTAGGACTGTAACAGGATGGCGTGTATGTATTGATTATAGAAAATTAAATGACGCCACCAGAAAAGATCACTTTCCCTTACCTTTCATAGATCAAATGTTGGAAAGATTAGCCGGAAATAGTTACTATTGTTTTCTAGATGGATTTTTCGGATATTTTCAAATTCCAATAGCACCCGAGGACCAAGAGAAAACCACATTCACGTGCCCTTATGGTACTTTTGCTTACAAACGCATGCCATTTGGACTTTGTAACGCCCCTGCAACCTTTCAAAGGTGTATGATGGCGATTTTTCACGACATGATAGAAGAATGCATGGAAGTATTCATGGATGACTTTTCAGTCTTCGGTGATACATTTAAATCATGTCTAGTTAATCTGGAACGAATGCTAATTAGATGCGAAAAATCAAATCTAGTACTTAATTGGGAGAAATGCCATTTCATGGTTAAAGAAGGCATCGTTCTTGGACATAAAATTTCAAAAGAAGGAATTGAAGTGGATAGAGCTAAAGTAGATGTAATTGCTAAACTTCCACATCCCACAAATGTTAGAGGAGTTAGGAGTTTTCTAGGGCATGCCGGTTTTTACCGACGTTTCATAAAAGATTTTTCTAAAATTGCCACTCCTATGAATAAACTCCTAGAAAAGGATGCGCCATTCATCTTTTCAGATGAGTGTATCAAATCTTTTAATATTCTTAAAGAGAAACTCACTAATGCGCCGATCATGATAACACCAAATTGGAATCTACCATTTGAACTAATGTGCGATGCAAGTGATTTTGCAATGGGAGCCGTTTTAGGACAAAGGATTGAAAAACGATTTCAACCTATATATTATGCTAATAAGACGTTACAAGGAGCACAAACGAACTATACAACTACTGAAAAAGAACTCCTTGCTATTGTCTTTGCTTTTGACAAATTTCGATCATATCTCGTTCTAGCAAAAACGGTGGTCTATACCGACCATTCTGCTCTTAGATACCTATTTTCAAAACAAGATGCTAAACCAAGATTAATCCGTTGGATCTTACTCTTACAAGAGTTTGATATTGAAATCCGAGATAAAAGAGGAGCAGAAAATCTCGCCGCTGATCATCTTTCTCGTCTTGAAAATCCCGAATTAGAAGTTCTAAATGAATCGGCCATACAAGACAACTTTCCTGATGAATATCTATTGAAGATAGATTATAAAGAAATCCCATGGTTTGCAGACTATACAAACTACTTAGTTTGTGGATTCCTTGAAAAAGGATTATCGTACCAAAGACGAAAGAAATTCTTCAGTGATATAAAACACTATTTCTGGGAAGATCCACATCTGTTTAAAAGTTGTCCCGATGGAATAATACGCCGATGTGTATTTGGAGATGAAGCTAGTAAAATTTTAAACCATTGTCACACAGGACCAACAGGAGGGCATTATGGGCCTCAACTAACAGCAAGAAAAGTTTATGAAGCTGGATTCTATTGGCCTACAATTTACAAAGACGCACACCTTCTTTGCAAATCCTGTGATGCATGTCAAAGGGCCGGAAAAATAATTCAACGTGATGAAATGCCACAAAATGTCATCCAAGTATGTGAAGTATTTGACATTTGGGGTATTGACTTTATGGGTCCATTTCCAAAATCTCATAATAATCTATATATACTCGTAGCCATTGATTATGTATCTAAATGGGCGGAAGCACAAGCTCTCCCAACTAACGATGCACGAGTTGTAGTCAACTTTTTAAAACGTCTTTTTGCAAGGTTTGGAACACCGAAAGCTTTAATAAGTGATCGGGGAACTCATTTTTGTAATAATCAACTTGAGAAAGTTCTTAAAAGATATGGAGTAACTCATAAAATCTCCACCGCATATCATCCACAAACAAGTGGACAAGTTGAAAATACCAACCGAGCTTTAAAACGTATTCTAGAGAAAACCGTAGGATCAAATCCGAAGGAATGGTCCATTAAATTGGAGGATGCACTCTGGGCTTTTAGAACAGCCTACAAAACTCCAATTGGAACCACACCTTTTAGACTTGTTTATGGAAAAGCATGTCATCTTCCAGTAGAAATTGAACACAAAGCATTTTGGGCTTTGAAGACATGTAATCTTGATTTACATGAAGCCGGACGTCTACGATTAAGTCAACTAAACGAATTAGAAGAATTAAGACATGAAGCATACGAAAATTCGTTAATCTATAAAGAAAAAACGAAGAAATGGCATGATAAAAGAATCAGAAGTTCAAAAGAATTTAAAGAAGGAGACAGAGTTCTTCTTTTCAATTCACGATTCAAGCTATTTCCTGGAAAATTGAAATCAAGATGGTCTGGACCATTCATAGTCAAAAGAGTTTTCCCATACGGAACGATAGAATTGATAAATTCAAATGGGATTGAATTTAAAGTTAATGGTCACAGAGTTAAACATTACATACATGGTCCGATGGAAGTCGACAACGAAGTTAATCACAATTTCGACACCACAGCTAACTAAGTGTGGGGAGAATCAAGTCTTTAAAGGATAATATATATTTCTGTTAAAGTTAGATTGTCTGTTTTCGTGTAGTTTTCGAAAATGGAACACGTATGGTCTTTCCCTAGCAGACCCTAAAGAACTAGTCTTCTCCCCCCATTCTGAATTTTTATTTTTTTTAGGTTTTTACGAAATGAAGACTGCCTGTGAACTAAACCATGGTCTAATGCTACACGCTTTGATCACTAAACGTAATAATGACATACTACCGAGCGAATTAGTATCAGTAATAAGAGAAAGAATGGACGGAGTTAGAAAAGAATCCAGATGCGAAGATAATAAGTTACAATTTGGTAAAGGAAAATCAAAATCCGCAGCGAAAAGAAGAGCACGACACCTAGAACGATGTCACAAATGCGGAAAATGGTCACATGGAGGTAAATGTTCAAATAATCAAACCTATTCAAATACCGAATTTGTTACTTTATGCAGAGACGGACCGTTCATATGTTTAGAAGAAAAGACACTGAATGCTCGGGGTTACACCTTTGGAGCCATGGAAAACCAATTAAACCGACTATCTTATGAATGGAATAGATCATATAACTAAGATCTATTTCACAGGTATGTCTGTACAGTTTTTATTTTTTTTATTTTTAACCTTTTGATAATAAACGCTAATTTGTTCGCTAAAAAGTATTAAATTGGTATTAAATAAAATTAGGTTTGGCGACCGAAATTATTGATATCATTCAAAAATTTATTACATCACTGCGAAATTTAACGTTTATTCTTAAGGTATAAATATCTTTAATCAATCGACCCAAAATATTTCAAAAATTCGTCATGAGTTAAATTAGGTCTTGGAACCGAAATTTCTTTACCGAAAAGAGGGGCGCATATTTTTGATAATATTTGATTGATTAAAGTGGGATAAAAAGAAAAAAAAAAGATTTTTAATTTTATTTTTACCATATTTTTAAAATTAATATTTAAATCTTAAATTAATATTGTAAACTTTGTAAAAACAATATATTTAAAATTGTAAAAATTTGAAAAATTAATATAAGTTTGGTGTGAATTTTTAATTTTTAAAATATGAAATTTTAATTTTATGCATTTCAAATTTTAAGTTTGGTGTGAATTTTTAATTATTAATTTTTAATTTTGAATTTCATATTTAAGTTGTGTGAATTTAAAAACAAAAATTTACTTTATCTCATTAAGTTAAGAATATGATTTTTAAAATTCGTCGTAAGTTGAAGACTAGGTCTTTGAACCGAATTTGCTTTACCCGAGGGAGGGACGAGAACTTTTATTATCATTATTTTTAATCTTATTGATTTAAAGTATGACAAAAACATTAAAAAAAAAAAAAAACCCAAAAATCTTAGCTTTTAAAACAATCGCTACAAAAAGACAAATTTTAAAATTTTGTCGAAGGACGGACTAGGAAATCGATCCGAAACGACCTCGTCCTAAATAACAAGGGAAACAAAATTTTAAAATTAATTTCTTAATTGTTTTCAAAAGGTAATTATTAAAAAAAAAAAAAAAAAAAATACCAAACTCCGCGACTCGCGGAGTTTAGAGCTTAAATCTCCGCGAGTCGAGGAGATACTAAAAACCGGAAAAAAAATATAACTGAACAACAGATCAGTCCCAACTCCCCCACACACAAAACAGAAAAATACTGCGAAAAAAGAACCCGAAAAAACCCGAAAAACACCCCCAAAAATCACAATTTTTAACCGTTAATCACCAAATTTTTTGCTAAAATCATGTTGAGAAGGATGCTATCTAAGAATTACTCAAGAAAAACGGTAAATTTCTACACCTAAACACCATTTAATTCGAAATTAGGTGTTCTTGAGCTATTTTTTCCCCAATTTGATTTTGATGCTTTTTAGTGTAATTAGACTTAAATTGTTTATGTATTATGCTTGTATAACCTAGATTGATGCTGTTTAACATGATTAGAAGCCTTAAACTTCAAATTTTGAATAATCTAGGGTTTGTGTTCTTGAGCAAATTTGGGGCTTTTTGATATAAACAGGTTATGGCCGATTTTTGTCATGAATTGTTGCTAAATTGAGTAGTGTGACATGTCTAGGTAGTTAAATGATCCAAACTTTGAGCCTAAACATGATTTTGAGAATTAAAGTGGACTTTTTCAAGTCTAAAATTCATGAACTTGATTTTTGAAAGATAATGCCATTTGAGACTTGTTTGATTGCTAGTAATGATTATTTTGACATGTTATTTGAGTTGAATGCTTATGAACTTGGCGAAAATTTTCGTATATGCTTATTTGAAAAAGTGTAGATTTGATAAAAATGTGAAAATAAGCTTAAGTTTGATATAAATTGATAATGTCATTGTAATTATTTTGATTGATGATTTTGCTGACACTAATGCATATTTGGATGCACAAAATTTGTGTTTGATGTGTTTTGCAGAATGAAAGGGGTGAATCTTCATCCCAAGCCCGCAATGCTCCTGCTGAGAATTTGGAACAACAGGAGGTAGATAACTACTACAAGCAGGATGTACCTCATCCAGTCATGACCTTTTCCGATATGCATTTGGAAGAGTTGCACCCGAACCTGAGATTTGACAGACTTTGGATAGATTATCCAAAATATCAACGGGGTTTGCATACTCTTCATTCCAAGGTTGTTGAGGTACCGAGGGTCATAGAATGGGGACCCTTAGAAGCTGTAGAATTGGCCGGGCCAATTAGGGAATTACTTGTACAGAGGTATGGTAGTTCTTCTTTTAATGACTGGATATGTTTATTCACCATACGTAGACCTGTATATAAAGTATGGTGTGAAGAGTTGTTATGTAGTATAGAGTTGAATGATCGGGTAGCTAGTTTAACCGATCGTTCTTTTATTAGATTTTTGTTAGGCGATTCGATGCGCCACATGTCTTTACTGGACATGGCTCAGGCTTTACGTATATATACGCCTGAGGAGTTAGCGTCTGCCGATTGTAGAGGATTGATACTAAACGGTAGAAAGATAGATGAGAATTTTGATACACACGGTGTGTGGAGTCAAATGACAAGCCATCACCGTTTCAAAGGGGGAAACTACTCTTATTTGGATATAGATAGAGCCGAATTAAGAGTGATACATAGGTTTTTAGCTAATTCGATTACACAAAGGGGTAAGAACAAAGAAAAAGTAAATGAACAAGATTTGTTTTACCATATGTGTATTCGAGACCCACAGAGCGCTGTAAGTATACCATATTGTGTGGGTTATTATTTATCAGCTATGGTTCGGGGGATGCGACCACATAGCATAATAGGAGGTGGTATTTTTATTACTTTGATTGGTGAATATCTCGGTGTGGATATAAGTCGGGGGGGATTATTACTAGAAGAGCCAGAACCCCGCGATACTATAGGTTTAAATGTATACCATGGTGCGAAAGTTTTGAAGAGGCGAAATAACGCCGCAGTACGATACCATGGTAGACATCCACAGGTGGAGAGAAACCAGCAACAAGGTAATGTAGGAGGGGGGAATGAGATGCAAGAAATGCATAGGTTTATAGCTTCTCAGGAATACGAAAATGCTAGACAGAGAGCATTTGAGGATTGGCAAGTTCATCAGAACCAGATCATAGCGCATTGCCAACATATAGGTAGAAACTATATTCCTACACCGAAACCCGTCTTCCCTCCTTGGTCTATAGAGATGCAGCCACCATATCCTACGTATGACCCTGCCGAAGCATTCTATAGCACTTATGGTTATGCCTGGAACCCCTATTGGTACCAATATCATCCTTAGTTTACTTATTATTTTTTATTATTTTGTAATTTGTAATTATTGATATGTTTAATACTTTTGTTAATATTGTAATCATTTTTATAATTATCTAACTTTTATTCTTAGACTTTAATAATTTTTGAATGTGGGGTAATATACCAAACTTCAAAAATATGTATATATGTTTGCAGTTTATCTTATGTACACAACAGGGTAAAACAACGCATTTTCAAAGACTGGCATTAAGTTCAGCAAAAGCAACTAATTTTGACGACAAGATGCAAAATATATGTGAAATAACAACAAGACGGAATGAACAAATGATGTGCACCATCTATCATTCAGCAAACAAACGCCAATATATTTGGAAACTTTGGTAAAAATTTAATCATTTTCACACAAATCACCCTCAATAATTTAAATTGTTACTGATTTCTTGCAAATGAGGGCATTGCAAGATCTTAAGTGTGGGAAGGGGTTAAATTCTTTCGGATTTTAAAATTTTTATATTAAACACTTGGTTACCATTAAAAATACTAGTAAAGCAGTAGTTGTATTAGAATCTAGTGCTCTCTGATAAAAAAGAACAGCCCTAGTCTTATATACTGACTACTCAATTCTAGTAAAAAATTTTCAATTAAATGAATTCAAATCATGTTTATACATATTTATGAACGATAAAACTAGGTTTTAACACCGAAATTATTGTTACCTCGGAAAGGACATAAATTGAGAAACAAACTAAAATGTTAAAATTCATTTAAAATGGAATAGAGGACGATAAAAAGAAAAATAAAAAGCCAAGTGTGGGAAAATTTACCAAGTTATTTTAAACATATGTCACATATATCTGTAACAAATAACTGAAAATACTTTTGCTTTGGACTAAACTAAACTGTTTTACCCGATGAAAGAAAAGAAGAGATGGATCTACACGATGAATCAATTCCATCATTAAAAGGAAGTCAAGTCTTCCGAAAAAGACACGCGCTTCTTGATTTAGGTCATGAAGTTGTCGTTCAGACCAGCTGTAGGTTGACGAAAAATCTAGAAAAGTCATCACTAAAATCAGCAGGAAATCCACGGACCTCAGCATTAAACAGGGTCGCCAAGTGGTCAGATTTATCCTAACCATGAGAAGGATTTATCTCGTACAATGGGGGGGCACCATGCAAATTAGCTGGATAAGACTAATGAATCAGATCCCCAGAAAGGATAATCTCCTTAAAGATTAAAAATCAGCTTTTAAGACTGATATTACTCAATCCTAGAGATTGACCTTAAAGATTGAGAATTACAAACTCATGGAATTCAATGATATCTAAACTCGAGCTTAAACGAGAAAATATTTTGATCAAAATTACAAACCGATTTGTTTTCTGAAAACCCTATTTTCAATGCGTTCATTACCATTGAACGTAAAATCCTAGGAATTCACCTGGAATTCATTAGGTCACCTGAACCAAATCGGGTGTCAACCGTAAGAACGGTGGTTGCATAGTGGTCAAAGACAGGACCTTGTGCCAAACCGACAAATTATAAGGGTGAGCTTTACTATTGCTCCTACCAAGGATAGTAATTGCGTCCGACATGTTATACACCATAATTAAAAGCATGTCAGGGGACATTGCCTTAACAGTTGCTTGTTCAACGCTTTCCTTTACAACCGGACGGTAGTTTACCGAAAGGTAATATACGGGACAAGTAAACTGGACGTGTTGCTTTCCAAATACAAGGTTAGCAAGTGGGTGACACAAAACCGCAAGTTTTGAGCTAAAATTTTCAAATCTGAAACCCACAAAAATATTTTGCAAATACCGGTAAAGGGTTATTCCGGAAAACTTATCTAGGGTAAAAACTAGATTTCAAAAGATCAAATGTTTTCATAAAGATCCAATTTCCTTAATGGATCTAAATTTTTATAGTCATGTGGGACTGTAAACCATATCGTTACTACCATTGTTTATACCGCCGTATAGAAATCACTGATGTACAAAGTGTGAAGAATAAAGAAGTGATTCTAGTATTTCAAGACAATATTGCTTGAGGACAAGCAACGCTCAAGTGTGGGAATATTTGATAATGCTAAAAACGAACATATATTTCATAGCATTATTCCTCAAGAAAGACAAGCTTTTAGTTGCAATTGTTCTATTTACAAGTGATATTCGTTTGTATAATAAAAGGTGAAGACAAAAGACAGATTCGACGAATTGAAGACGCAAACGACCAAAAAGCTCAAAAGTACAAAAGACAATCAAAAAGGTTCCAATTATTGATAAGAAACGTCTCGAAATTACAAAAGTACAAGATTCAAAATGCAAAGTACAAGATATTAAATTGTACGCGAGGACGTTCGAAAATCCGGAACCGGGACCAAAGTCAACTCTTAACGCTCGACGCAACGGACTAAAAATTACAAGTTAACTATGTATATAAATATAATATAATATATAATTAATTATATTAATTATATATATATTATATTTATATATATAAAACCGTCGGCAGAGAAAACTCCAAGGACTGAGCTGTAATTTCTATCTCCGCGACTCGCGGAGTTTGAAGAGCATTTTGCCGCGAGTCGCGGAGCCCCAAAAATCAACTCTGGCTATAAAGCCAACCGAATTCTGATCAAAAATCATCATCTTTTCTTCCTCATTCATACGTAAAACTTATATATATAATTTATATTTTAATTTTAATTTTAATTCTAATAATAAGGGTATGTTAGCGAATGTTGTAAGGGTGTAAGTCGAAATTCTGTCCGTGTAACGCTACGCTATTTTTAATCATTGTAAGTTATGTTCAACCTTTTTACATTAATGTCTCGTAGCTAAGTTATTATTATGCTTATTTAAAACGAAGTAATCATGATGTTGGGCTAATTACTAAAATTGGGTAATTGGGCTTTGTACCATAATTGGGGTTTGGACAAAAGAACGACACTTGTGGAAATTAGACTATGGGCTATTAATGGGCTTTATATTTGTTTAACTAAATGAAAGTTTGTTAATGTTAATATAAAGATTTACAATTGGGCGTCCCTATAAATTACCATATGCACTCGATCGGACACGATGGGCGGGGTATTTATATGTACGAATAATCGTTCATTTAACCGGAAACGGGAATGGATTAATAGCCACTAGAATAATTAAAACAGGGGTGAAATTACATTCAAGGGTAATTGGTGTAATTGTTAACAAAGTAGTAAAACCTTGGTTTACACGCAGTCGATAACCTGGTGTATTCATTAAACAAAGTATTAAAACCTTGTTACAATTCGAATCCCCAATTAGTTGGAATATTTATCTTCGGGTATAATAATAATTTGACAAGGACACTTGCAATTTATATTTATGACTGATGGACTGTTATGGACAAAAACCAGACGGACATATTAAATAATCCAGAACAAAGGACAATTAACCCATGGGCATAAAACTAAAATCAACACGTCAAACATCATGATTACGGAAGTTTAAATAAGCATAATTCTTTTATTTCATATTTAATTTCCTTTATTTTATATTTAATTGCACTTTTAATTATCGTACTTTTTAATTATCGCAATTTTATTTTATCGCATTTTTATTATTCGCAATTTCATTATCGTTATTTACTTTACGCTTTAATTTAAGTCTTGTATTTATTTTATATTTTACATTAGGTTTTAACTGCGACTAAAGTTTTAAAATCGACAAACCGGTCATTAAACGGTAAAAACCCCCCTTTATAATAATAATATTACTTATATATATATTTGTATTTTTATAAAAGTAAACTAATATAGCGTTGAGCTTTGTTTAAAGATTTCCCTGTGGAACGAACCGGACTTACTAAAAACTACACTACTGTACGATTAGGTACACTGCCTATAAGTGTTGTAGCAAGGTTTAAGTATATCCATTCTATAAATAAATAAATATCTTGTGTAAAATTGTATCGTATTTAATAGTATTTTCCTAGTAAAATAATAACTATTTTATATACACCTCGCTTAACATCAGTATACTCGACATCCAAGCAAGTATCAAAAAGTATAGTGCGGAAGCATGTATCACCTAGTATTCAAGGACCTGAGAAAAACATAGAAAATCTGTCAACGAAAACGTTGGTGAAATCATAGGTGTATGTATAAAGTATGTTTTGAACCACAAGATTTTGTATAAATCGATTATTAAGCGTATACATCTCAAAAGATGTGTTTGTATCATGAGCATCCAATTATCAAAGCTTAACTGAATCTTACCTTTGCATATAGTGTTAGAACCTACACTATTCCGATAAAATTATATTTCATCCGCTAACGGTAGCGAACCGTCCGAATGAGGGTTCGTTAAACTCGTATGGCCACACAACATAAGTTCACGCTTACACCCTACAAGTGTAACTGATGATAATTGGATTTGAGGATTTTTGTTCTAACTCGTATGTATCTTTGCTTTCGTATTTGTGTTCAAAGTATGAAAGTATAAATCGTTTATGTTTTCTCATCCCACGTATAAGTATAAAAGAGTAAAAGTAGGACTATGATCTCACCTTGAGTGCAAGCGTATTAAAGTACTTCGCAAGTAAACGTGTGCAAGAACGAAAGCTAGTCTTGACCTAAACAAGTAGGTCGTATCAATAACGGTAAACACGATTGGTCAAGGTTGTTCAATTAGTCCTATGGCTTGTTACGACTCGATTATATATAGCATGTGAATCACGTTGCCAAGTTTCATGCATGATTCAAATATAAAAGCATGTTAGGATGATTGCATAAGTATTTGGTTAAGTTTAAACGAAAGTCAACTTTGGTCAAGTCAAAGTCAACGAAAAAGTCAACACGCTCGGGTCGGGTCCCGAACTATTTTTCTGGGGTTTTTAATCATATATGAGCATGTTAGAACAAGTTACATGTGAATCGGAGGTGCGTAGCATAGTTAGAATTAAATGGTAAACGGCCAACCAAATCAGAACCTGGTAGTTCATCTGGAAGGCGTACAGAATGGCTGGACGGCGTCCAGATGTGAAGTCCTGGACGGCGTCCAAGAATCTGGACGGCGTCCAGATTAGTGCACAGACCCTGTTTTGCTGAAAACACACAAGTGCACGAACCAAACTTCAAACAATCACAATTTATGATCCGCAAACAATCAAAACATGTATCTTATATCATCGGAAAGGTATTTTGACGAGGAAAATAACTAAATAGATTTCATCAATCAATTTAACATTTACAACAACCAAAATCACATTAAATGCTCACCATTTATTACATTCAAGTTCATTAAATGCGTTTCATGATTCGGGCAACCAATTTACATGTATGATATGCCGTTTCGAAGGTAATTAAACACACATTGCAACTAAACACTTATCAACAATATTTCATAGCATTTAATGCATCAAAGTTCATAATCAAGCCTATCAAACCCTAACCCAAATCACCAAAACAATAATCATGTTAATGAAGTTTCCTTAATCAACCTACACATCAAAACGAAGCTAATGATGCTAGTAACACATTTAATACATGAACTTTTAACATTTAACAACATTTAAGCAACCAAATCACAAAATCAAACACACCAACTTTCAAGTGCATGCTAGTTACTTAAAATAACAAGATCGAACATATAAATCACATATTCATGTTAGACTTGAGCCATAGACACTAATTAACACTTTTATAAGTCAAAATTATCAAGAACACAAAATCTAGTGTTTTTAAAAAGTTACCCAAATGAGATGTAATCGGTATGGATTCGAAGAGGAAGATGCAAGGATTCCAAATATGTAATTTGTTTTAGTTGATGCTTGATAGATTCAAAATAGATGATGATTCTTTGTTTGGTTGCTTGAGAGAAAAAGAATGGAAGTATTAGAGAGGGAGGTGATGAATGAATGGATCAGAAAGGCTTGACCATTTGACCTAGTCAAATGTTTGGCATCTTGGCGAGTTTAGTCCCTCAAGTTTGAATCGGGTGCGTGAATTACCTAAACGAGATAATTTGAAACGCGTATTAACGGAAGATGTCATAATTATATAACGGACTTTAAAATAACATAACGAAAGGTAAACGAAAAAAGGCGGGATGTTACATTACCGCCCTTGGACCCCGTACTACAGATTGTCGTTGCATGACATTTTC
Organism: Rutidosis leptorrhynchoides; assembly: GCF_046630445.1. Lineage (NCBI taxonomy): Eukaryota > Viridiplantae > Streptophyta > Magnoliopsida > Asterales > Asteraceae > Rutidosis > Rutidosis leptorrhynchoides. The sequence continues at coordinate 88,836,991 of NC_092336.1, read as the reverse complement.
TTTCACGGGCATATTACTGTTTTTTGAACGTTAAATATGCAGAACGGTAATAAATTTGAATCCATAATTTGAGTCTATATATACAAGTATATGAATTGAAACATACTGCATTCTTCAAAAATATAAAAACACACACACACACACACAAACACACACACTTCAATCAAACATAAACACACAATCAAACATAATCACACACTGCAATCATTCGAGTTTAACTGTTTCGATGACGCGTTTAACTTGTTCGATGGATGTATGGTACGCGGGACAACTAAGCGAAGACTGGAAGATGTACTTGGAAGGGCAGTGTAAAACGTTCGAGTCACTCGATATCACCTACTGGGACACGGAGCGTTTGTGCAACTACATACCCGAAAATGTTGACTTCGAGGCCTCGGGTTTTGCTTACTATGATCCAGAAGCTGATAAGTTCGAGTTTATCACAACCGAAAAAGAATGGTATGAAATTGTCGGGAGAGCCAAACTCAAATGCCAACGAATCGAGTTGTATTGTATTGGCATTTGAACCCGACAATTCTGCGTTCGACCCCATCTTCACTACCCGCACAACAATAGCGATTCGGGACACGTGAGTGACGACACGATCGGGTCGTATTGAACTTTTTTTTTTTGTTATTTTTAGGAATTTGTAATGTTTTTATTTTTCAGAATTGGTAATGTTTTTATTTTTTATTTTTAGGAATCGGTAATGTTTTTTTTAAGGAATTTGTAATGGTTTTTTTTTTTTTTTTTTTTTTAGATTTTGTAATGTTTTTTTTTTTTTTTTAGGAATCTGTAATATATTTATTAATAAAAATTTTATTTTTAGGATTTTAATTGTTATATATAAGTTAATAAAATAATATATATAAGTTTAATATAAAAATAAATAGAGGTGGGAACTTTTGACTATAGTTTGTTCTTTTGCCGAGATGCTTTTGACGTGTGGGTTCGTGTATACAAATGGTGGGGTATCAATTCCATACCGCTAACAAATGTAAACGAAGCTTTTCGAGAAAATAGTAACTTACCAATTTCGTATATGGGGAACAAAATGTGGCAAGCTATAGAGTGGACGATCGCGTATTTTATTTGGAGCAACCGGAACAAAAAAGTCTTCTCAAACACGTGTTGGAATGGACCGGTGGCGCTTATGGAAATACAACTTAAATCGTTCGAATGGATTTCCGTTAGAGTGAAGAACTTGGAACTAGATTGGCTACAATGGATCACTGACCCGAGTACCTATGTCGTGTAATGTCTTAATTTTCGTTTGTAACTTTATAGCCTTGTCATTTCTTGTATAGTTCATCCTTTGCAACTACCTGTACCATTTCGTGTGTTCGTTTTCTGTACTTATATTCGAGTTGATGCCGTGTTGTATCTTTGGGCTTGGCTATTACAATGCCTAGTCCCTTTCGAGTTTTAATAATATCTTGCTTTTCGAAAAAAAATAGAGGTGGGACTAAGTGATGAGTACTTCATGAATGTTAACAGTTTAGTAGTTGGTTAGTGATTTGAACTAACTGGTCATGTGTCGCTCATGATTAAGAATGGTTTAAGAAATATCATCCAAAAACAAACCTCCACCTCTACAAAATTTTAGTCATATTTTAATGGGAAATAGTGCTAAATTCTAGTCATATTTTAATGGGAAATAGTACAAGTGTATAACACGTGGTTCAGATGCATGGAAAATGCAAAGCAACAGTCAGTGATTCTATCAAATCCCACATTTTTTAGTCACATCAAATAATAAATAATTAAATTTTTAAGAAACGAATTAAAAAAAATAATGTTAAAAAAGGTCACACTCTTTTTGTCATGTTTCTCCTTGAGCTCACACATAAAGAACAACTCACACACATACATACATAAATCAACAAAAACCATTTCTCTTCATAAAATCCAGTATTTTTTTTTTTTTACTTTTTTCAAAGGTTAGCATTCATCATCCCCCTCTGTTTTCATATTTTGCTTAATATTTTATACCCTTCTAGGTTTTTTTGTGCGACACCTAATGTTAATTACTAATGTTGAAATACTGCTAGTATTATTTTGGGGTACTGAAAAATGTTGCAGGAGATGAAATAATAGTAGTACAAATTAATTAAAATAACTAGAAGATAATTAAAATTAAATTAATTGTTGTTGTCCGGTCAGTGATTATTGGCTTCCATTACTGACTTTTTGCTGTCATTATTATAGACTCTAATTGTATCTATTTTTTGACTTTTATTTTCATTTTTTGTGTTTGAAATAGTGAAGTACACACAAACAGGCAGCCTACAATTTTTGAGAGTAATTTTGATTTTGTGTGAGAGATAATAAATTTTTGTGAATGAAAAAGAAAGGAAGAAAATGGGGAGATTAGCATGTTGTGAAAAAAGTGAAGTAAAAAAAGGTGCTTGGGCTCCTGAAGAAGATAAATTGCTTGTTGATTACATCACTAAAAATGGTCATGGAACTTGGAGATCTTTCCCTAAGCTTGCAGGTTTTTCAATTTTTCTTTTATTTCATCTAATAAAAAATAATAATTTAAATATAATTATAATTATTATATTGTTTACATGTAGTATGATGTATTATATGCATATGAGATGAGATTGTTTACAAGAGACCTCTGTTTCTAAGAAAATGTTTATTTTGAGACCCATAAAAAAATTCAGAATGAGACTACTAATCTGGGCACTTAGATAATTAAATAAATAAAACTGGAGGGTTAAATGGACTTAAATGGTATGTGATCAGATGACCGATTGTGCGAACCAAATGTTTTTTTTTTCTTCTTTCGCACGATTGATGTATCGCGTAATCACATAGCACATGTGATTAGAATTAATCCGGGTGTCCGTTTGATCCAGATTGGTTCCCGGGATTAAAGAAAAGAAGTTAAGGGGTCTAAGAGATACTTTGATGCATAAAAAAGTGACCACAACATTTGTCATCCTTTAAAAACAATTGAACGATTATGTTTATGTTTATGTTTACGTTACACTTATTATAATTATGAATTGTAATTTAATACTCTGTATATAACTGTATAAATGTTAAATCTGATTAATCCCCTACTTGGGCGGTTAATCCCTACAAAGTTCCGACTGATTAATCTCCGATAAACGGTTTTGACAACCTTGATTTATAGGCTAATAGATAATAGATGATGAACATTATAAAAAAACAGCTTTGATTTGATAATTTCAAATTATACTTTTGTTGAAAGAATCATGAAACGGTAAAAGATATGTTGGGTGAGTGGATCAGTAGATGCTGATAACAAACCCAAATTCATTAGAATTATACATCATAGCCTGAATGTATCACATGACAATAGATACCAAATCGGTCCCAAATGTTATTTTTATGTTTACATAACCAATTGGACCACAAAGAGATGTAATGTCCTGTTATTTTATACCGAATTATGATCGTGGGCCGATGGATGATGTATCCAGGTAACGGTCTTAGGTGGATGAAGTTAATTGATCCAAATTCAATTAGAATCATATATCAGTAGATGTTAAACACTATGTAAATGGTAAACCGATAATCATGGTATATGTGAAATGAACCTTGTTACCTGTGAGTAGTAAAAGGGTAATTTTGTGATTCTTACAGGTCTTCGACGATGCGGAAAAAGTTGTCGACTTAGGTGGACAAACTATCTTCGGCCAGACATTAAACGAGGTGCTTTTAGTGTTGAAGAAGATCAAACCATCTTCCAGCTGCATAGCTTGCTCGGTAACAAGTAATGAACGACTTCATAAATTTAGCATCTCAATTTTCTTGATTATTGAGTTGTGGTATTTATACTTATTGCATAGGGGAATTGAATGGCGTTGTTAACAACACACGTAAGAACTGTCGTTAACGTGCATAAAATTGTTGTCTAATATAATAACCGTCACTTTAAAGTCAATTGATAACTGATATGTACAACACTTTTATGCACGTTAATGATAGCTCCTTAGAAAATCCCAAGGTTGAAAAAGGCGAGACGGGGTCGAGACGGTCGTTGACCAACGTTGACTTACGCCGACTTTTAAATTCAAGTTCTTTCCTTGACTACTTATTACCTATACTCGCTATCACCGTAAATTTATTACAAAAAATCAACCTAAAATACATCAAATTTGACTGATTTGACCGACTTTTCCCGACTCCGACCCAACTTTTGACCTATAGTCACCAATTTTACTTCTGTACTTTTGACCGAGACAGTCAAGACGGACGGAGACGGGACGGGCTAGTCACCAAACTGCCGCTACGGCACGAGACGGGGTTGTTCACAAATATGGTCAAAAATCCTAAAAAATATAGATATTTAATCTTTAAAATCGAAACTTATATTAATACGAATTGTGTCTTGTTATCATCGATTGACATAAATAAAAAATAAAAATTATGCAGGTGGGCAGCCATAGCATCACGGCTGCCAGGAAGAACGGACAACGAGATAAAGAACTACTGGAATTCCCATTTAAGGAAACGCATCCCCTACAAAAGCACTGAGCTCCAAGCCAGCTCAGCGTCCATGTCAGCAGATACAAAGTCAAACACATTGTCAACCACCAACATGGTTGAACGGGAGAGCGCCAGGGTGGAACCTGACGCCAGGCTGTCAATGGATACGATTCATCTCAGCCCACCAACAGGCCTTCCGGATAACGACTACATTCTTGGTGCATGGAATTCAGAAGCTAGTGAAGTATTTCAAAAGTCAAAGGAAGTCAACAGTGTTATAAAAGTCGAATCAGATTATAATGTGGTCACAATGCAAGTGGAGCCCACATTTGCTGATCAAAGATGTAAGGTTGAACCCGAAGAGGCAACAGATATCGGTTCCTACTCTCATGACTCGTATAACGCAGATAAATCATCAGACATAACACTCGATCTGCTTCTTGATTTTCCGAATGATTGTGAATATCTACAATATCTAAAAGGCGATTCAGATGATGATTCCGGTTCTACTTGACGGTTACTAAAAATAGTAAGTCATATCTGTGTAATGTAACTACTATGTCGGTTTCCTTAGTTATTTACTCTAATGTCCTCCCTCAACTAAAGTTTAAAACTCGTTAGGAGGACCATTTTGTGCTTCTGTGTTTAAATTAGGTACTAAGATGTAAGAACAATGATCTGAAACTTGATGATAGAAATGTTACTTTAAACTTTGGTTACAAAAGAATTTATGCACACAAATGAAAATTACAAACAAAAATTACATTAAAATGATTTAGCATATGGTGGATCAGTGATGAAACATCTAGTTTGAAAACCATCTCATTAGTTTCTTTGGGGTGATTCCATTAACGCGACATTTAACGCCAAATTCTTCGGCTTTTAAAAGACCTTCCCCGCGTTTTGCTTCTGTAATTGCCCTTTTTTCTTCTGCTGACTTGTGCAGGCGCGCTATTTTGTTCTTCAATTTCTCTGTGTATCTAGCCTTCTTTTTCTCCAGCTTCTCCTGCTCACATTTCAAAATGTTGCAGGATCAGCGCGCGCGCGCACACACACACACACACACACACACACACAAAAATAAAAATAAAAAAAATTGGTAGAATAAAAGTTTAAATGTGTGATTGTGACCTCCATTTTTTTTAATTGAGCTTCCAGTTCTGCTTTCTTGCTGTTCTCCCATGCTCCAATGGCAGCTAGCTGTTTTTGGGCTCTATACAACAATTCAAGTTTATTAAAATTTTGCATTTTTATAAAATAAAACAACTGTTTTATCTTAATTATAGAAGCATGCATATATATAGGATGTTGATTTGTTACCTGTTCTCTACTTTAGATCTTTCACTTTCTTCCCATGCTTTGATGAGTGCATCTTTCTTCTCCGTTGCAACGCGAGCAAGTACAGCATCTGAACAAAACCAAACAACAGTTTAGATCCACTTTCGAATCCTAATAACATGAAACTGATCAAGTTTTTCTTTTTTTAAAGTTTAGTTATAGTTAGTTATCACCTCTGTGTGCAGACCCCTCAGCAAGTTTCTCTTGATCACAAGGCTCTCCTGATTCTGACATAATAATCAAATAGTTAGAAGTCATATCATATATCTATATCTATATAACCAACTCTAATTTGGTTTCTATAACATTTTCGAAATAACTGAAATAATACGGAAGATAGCCTAGAGGTCAAGGGTTTGATATCCTCACAAGAGGTCTCATATTCAAACCTCACTAAAAACATATTTTGGGACAATCAGGGAAATGGTCTAAAATGGTCACGTGATAACTCAGTTAGGCCGCATACATCTGAGTAAAAATGTTTGCTCTCTCCGAGTAGCCTGAATAGGGAAAACTTTAGGACGAAATTTACTGTATTATGTAACTTTACAACACGTAAGTGATAACAAATGAATCCATCGAATTGTGTGAACCAGATATAATATAACTTACTTTCGACGACCTTGACATCAGCAGCGGGCTTCTCTTCAGGAAGAGAGGAATGATTGGTCTCGACTGCAGCTGGTGATGGCTGGTCGGGGCACTCGGGTTGAACCTCAACCTTGTTGGCGTCTTCTGCTGCCATGCCTTTTATCTTGTTGATCTTTTTCAACACGATATAAACAAAAGTAGTAATGGTCGCAATGGTTGCAGACAAAACGAAAACCTACTGTTTGTGTTTGTGTTCGTGTTTTCGTTTGTGTTTGTGTGTTTGGGAATGGGAGGTTTATGATCGATAGTTATAGGGAGGACAATTTATAGTTTGACTGAGGTAGCTGGAAGCATCTACCATTAGCAGACTGTTTCTTGCATTTTATTTTTAAAATTTTTAATATTATATAATGATAATGAATGATGATTTTAAATTGTATTTAATCTCAAAAACACTCTGTTTATCACTTACGTATTAATATATATGGCATTTTCATGTTACCACGTCTTGGGTTTTCAGGGTTAAGGGAGGCATATAATGATGGGTGAAGCACGTCAACATGATAGTTAAGTATTTTAGTGAGTTGTTGCAACCCTCAATCCTCCCAAGTCATTAACTTAATCGTATTCAACAACTAAATAAGCCCAAACGTGGCCTCCATTCAAACTAATTTAAAATTAACGATTAAAAATACAATAAATTTGATAAATCAACGATTGTGTACTAAAATAATCTAATCAGCATATTCCTTCGTTTGCTTGAACATCAACAAAAAGTTGACTAATAAGTACTACCATACTTTTATGTGTTTTTATAATTACGTTTTTTGGAGATTATCTAATCAGATAAAATGATGGTGGAAACTAACCATATGTATTCTGGTATTCATAAAATGAAGGTCTACGTAAGCAGGTTGATAACAATCTCTATTAGATAATGCAAATATATTATTATATAGTTATTAATGATGGGAGGTGATCCTAGACAACTTTTTGATCCATTTACACTTTTGTCTCATAAACTAACAGTTAGACCATTTATAACTGTGACTGTGACGTCAGAGTCAGTTAGTGCACTTTTTGGCCAAAAAGTGCAAACTGAATGTGATTTGACAATGTCAGTTTCCGACCTCTTTTAACCGTTGTGTCACTTTTTTGTGTTAAATATTAGGTTGAGTGATGTGGTAAAATATGATTGGGAACGTGATGGGAAAAAAATAAATTAATTATTAAATTATATATTTATTAAATTATTAAAATTCATTCATTAGTCAAAAAGAAAACTCACGGCGCAACAAAATCCGTCACCATGGTGACTAACGGATCTAACGCCCAAGGACTAACGCTGCACTATTTTCGTCAGTTTTAGTCAGATTTTGCCAGCTAGGACTGACCTTGCAAACTGACGCTGGGTTGGGTATGGTCTTATGCCCTTAAGTGTACATGGATCAAAAAGTGGGATCAAAAAGTGGTGTGTGACCTCCCATTAATAATCTCTCTTGAACTTAACATATTTTCACCTACTATATCCTTATATTTTTTTAACAGCATGTTAGGAGTTACCGTCGGGAAACCACCCACCCACCCACCCGATCATATCCCAAACACATGTTAGGAGAAAACCCAAGACATGGGAAAACCCCGTAATGAGATCCGAAGGTTGGGTCACGTATTTTGAAATCTCATGTCCTGATATGGGCCGGTACCACTGAATCAATTTTATTTTAATACCATAAAAAATTGGATTCTTAATGATGACTTGTCAAATAAGCCGACTATCTTGAGATATGAAGCGAAAATAGAAGAAAAATATTGAAATCGACAAATTTACATCTTATGGCCACTGCATTCGACCAAAATGTAGAATCGTACACCCTTCCATACGAAAATTTGTGAAACGAGTCCCTTTCGATGCAACTGCGTGATCACCTTCGCTATAGGAAACATACATGGATGATTATCCCGACAAAGCATCAGAGTGATCGGACCTAAATATCTTCTTGAATCTTGTTCATTCCCCTTCACTTTAACAAATTTAATTTGTTATCAAGTCACTATAGTCAAAAGTTCAAATAAGAACTAACAAATCCAAAATCTGAAAACCTACAAATTACAAATGTTATACGGTTATTGACAAATAAAAGTTAAATACCATAAAATGTAGTTGTAAACAAGTGTAAACAAATGTTCTGCAGTTTCATTCCACACGTTTATTGTTTCATGACAAGCAACTTGTGTAACAAGATTGGGTCAAAACGGGTATTTTCCTGTATTAGTAGAAAAAGGTTTAGGTTGGGGCAATTTCGACCCATATACTTATCAACTGGGATTGTGCTTTATCTAAAACGGGTCAAATGAAAAACATTATTTGAAAGGATAAAGGATTAACGAACCAAATGTGTTAAAAGGCGTGATATTCACATCTTATCCTTTTTGTAATTCTGTTTAATGCATCGGTTTATTATCAAAACATATACTCCGTAATCTGTATATCTATATACATCAAATTGTTCGATCAAAAATCTGACTCAGCAAACACTAAATCCAATTTTGATTAGTTATATAACACCCCCATCTTTTCAGAACAAATGCAGATCTATTAAATTTGCAGAGACAGTGACAACAGCAACGAGTCTTGTAATGGGTCAAAACGGGTAATTTAAAGTACTAGTTGGGTCAGGTTTACCCAAAACACTATTTGTTTAAAAGGTTTTGTATATAATGAGTTTATTGAAATATTCTGTATAGAGTGATTTTGGTATTGCATTGAAATACACATTAGGTAACATGCATTTAACCTGTTTGAGCCATTTGACTCACTAACACTTATTTAGCTAAAAAAAATCCCCTTTAGCTAAAAAAAGAAATCCAGGTAAATAATCCATTTTAGATAAACAACATCAAATTTCTTCAAGATTACTAAACGGGCACATGATAATGCTACATTAAACTACAATGATGAAAGTATTTTATCAGTAAAAAGAACAAAAATTAAGAAGGAAATAAACATAATGACAATGACAATGTTCATGCGTATGCAGCATACAAACAATAAAGGTAGCTCATCAAATGAAGCGTTTCGCTTATAAGAAAAGTACTTAAATTGCTCGTCCTTTTACAATATCGAGACTCATCTCACTTGGGTCCGTAGCTTGCAACTCAACTTGAATCCCATCCAATTCTCTCTTGAACCTGTCCTTAGAGCTTGCATACACCATTTTTGCTCTCACTTTTGACGTATCAGGGGCCCTGTTTAATTCAAACATTTTAACTCAAAAATGGAGGTTTTATTATTTTAATCACAACAATAAACACACACACACACCCTTTTTGACCACAACGGACTCGAACTCACAACCTCAAGGTTGATGAGTTTTGTTGATACCGCAAGGCAAGAAGCCCTTTAGTAGTTTTTCGCTATTAGTAATGGAGCTAAAATGTAGGAAGTTTTGGATTACCATGCAATGAAGAAGATCTTGCTTTTTTGGCAATTTTCATCGGTCGTAAAGTCAAAGTCATAGACAGCGTAGCGACATTCATTAATAGGAAGTGAGTTTGTGAAATTCTCGTAGCTCTCATCGGGGCTTCCAACCTTTTCAACAATCACTTTTTGTTCTTCGATCTTGAAAATAATGAATCGGTAGTTTCGTTTCGCTTTTAGCTCCAAAAACTTCAACTTACATTCATCATCCACAGCCATTCCAGACGCAGCGTTTGCCTAACGAATGCATCGTTACAGGAAAAGCAAAAAGAAAAAAAAATTACATTCGGCCATTTTTAAATTTAAAGTTACAATTATACCATAAATCAAAATAACCTTGAAATTGATCACAATATGAGAGGATTATATAGACACAAATATGACATACCAGATCATGGTTAACGCAACACAATGCAAAATATCTGGTTTTTGCACATTCGTCAAATGACTGATGTGCTACAAGATCATGCTAAAACACATATAACATATAGAAAAACTACACATTTTTCGCAATTTGAAAAGAAAAAAGGCATGAGTATTTAGAAAGAAAGAGATAGATGTGCATACCATGGTTGGTGTTGTGATGAAAGATTAGATATTGATAACAAGATTGCAACAAATTAAGAGAAAGAAAATAAAGTATGAAAGGGAAAGAAAAAGATGGTTGAAAATGAAAGTTTTAGTGAAAAGAAATTAGACATGAAAGAAATTTGCAGGGAAAGTAGGGATCTTAAGGGGGAATATTAAGGATGAGAGAGCTTATTTTGCCTTACCACCCATCCACTCATATTCCCATTATTCCATTCTATGGATATCATTCTTTTAATCATCTCTCTTTAACTTTATTTAATATAATTGTAATTATAATTAAGAATACATATACTTGATCCATTAAAACATAGCTATTGATACATGACTAACTGACTTGGTATGAATATATTATACATAAGACATCACAAAATATAGTGATATATGACAAATTGTTCAAAAAGGGAGTGTGACTAGAGTGTGCGCATAATTCACAATTCATCCGGTACCAGGTCTCGCGCCGGGGGGGGGGGGGGGGGGGGGGTTGATTACCCGAGGTTTTACCTTCTATGGGGGAGCCAATGTGCTCGTTTATAGTACGGTTTCCTCGCTTACCCAAAAAAAATATATAGTGATATATATAGAGTTCAATATTGGTCAAAGGATAATTTTGACTTAACTTTTTAGTATTTTTATTCTAACTGACATCATATCTTAAAATGGTAAGGAAATAGTTAGACGAGTGTATTTGATCAAATATGCACGGTCTAATCAGTCGGGATATCCCGTTATCATTCGGTCTCTTCTGTTTAGTCATCTCCAAGATGTGCAACTAATAATGTTTGAACCTGATACTTTTTATGAATATATTATAACAACCCCTGGTGTACAAACAAAAATATTTATACCTATGTAGTTTTGCCTATAATTCTTTATATTATATTATTATATTATACTTATATACTTATATTATTATTTCTATAATTAAAAACAATTTGATTTGGAGTTGAGAATAATACCAATAGGGTGTGACTTATAATCCTATAGCGTGCCTTCATGTTATGTTCATGACCATAGACCTTCACTCCATCAGAGGCGTCTTTGGGCATAGGGATCCTTCATAATCGTTCTATAAACTTCGGATTTGTTTTGCCAACGTGGATGTGACAACCCAACTTGATAAAGGTACCGAAATCGTATAGTCATTCTATTGGTTTTTCCATCCTGAGCTCTACGAAATGGAGGCCAGATGCTTCACAGGGAAATTCAAACAAAGTATATATCTATAATTAATATTAAAATTCTACAATGATGATGTCATTATTAGGCTTATTCATTTGTAAAGAAAAAATTAAAAATCAAAAGAAAAAAATCTAAGCATGGTGGGTGATGTCATTAATCTAAATAATTTTAAATTCAAATTAAATCTTATTAATTAATTATTATTATTAAATCTTATTAGTAATTATTTTAATTATTAAAATTAAATAATTTTGAATTATTGTAATTAATTATTTTGAATTGAGTACGAGAAGATATAAAAGCTAGGCAGAAGAAAATTAATTCTAAATTTATATTTTAATTTTACATTTTTAAAATAAAATGACAACCAATATTATCTCTTATGATTGAGTGTGGATTGTTTAATATGCATTTTAGGTGTTTGATAAAATGTTCAGCTGACGAGTTTCTTAGTCGGACTCTGTGGTTCCACGGGTCATTCAACTAAATAACTTTAGCATTTACGTTCACTTAATACCTAAAAGATATCATTAAACTATTTCGTTTAAACAGACCCGTGATTCCACGGGTCATTTCACTAGTAGGCAACAAAAGAGGAAGAGTCTACGTTAAGCTGATTCTCGTCTTTCCCGCGAAGTAGACAGCAAGCAAGAGCTTCTCAACCCCCTATTCTATTAGTCAAGCGCTAGCGCGCCCCTCTCTCTAAAGGGGCGTAAAACTTTACGCGCTAGGGGATGTGATTAATTCACTTGCATTCCTGCTAGCACTACAAAAAGCTTCGGTCTTAACGCCCCTACTACTGCTGCACCTGTTGAAAGCTAGATCCATATGAGGTGTGTAATGCATAGCTAAAAAAACGCCAGTCACTATCTGAATGACTAAACAAATACCTGCTAACGGACCGAACTCCCACCAATAACTAAGATTCCTCGGGGTTGGATAATCTATCAAATGCTAATTATTAACCTTATATACTATTAACCACCCAAATTATGGTCGTTTGCATTAACAAATACGACACTAACATACAATTACTCACAACCAAATATCTTGACCTAATTTTCTAACCCATGTAATATTCTTCTCTCTGATTTTAACATATTCTTCCAGTACCCTCTCCTCCTTACCCACCAAATTATTACCCTGCTCACTAACACATTCATCGTCTCTCTTTAACCACCTCCTTTCTCTCTTTAACCACCTCCTTTCATTCAGTTAGCCCTAATTAGGCAATTAACAATCCTCCAGAATGTTCGATAAAATAGGCTGTGATGATAAATATGTGGGAGTTGGGTTGAGCAGTGAGAAAAAATGAGTTCGTATTTTGGCGGGGCAAACTATAGATTACAGCCATGACGATCCATATTCTCTTGCTTGATTTTAAACACGGATCTGAGCCTCATTTCTTCCTTTTTTTCTCCTTATTATTTTTTTTGGTACTGCTATTGCCATTGTTATTGACTAATCTATGATTTGCAGGAGCTATTAAAAATTAATAATAGTGAGAGAGTTCATCAGTTTTACAGCTTATCTGTGTTATTTATGTTGTTTCAATTTTTATGTAGGCATGCAGGTGAATCAGCTGGTGAGTCTTTCCCGAGAGGTTCAAGTAGTAGTCTTATTCAGCTCAACAAGTTCATTATCGTTATGCTCACGACTGAATGTACCGTTTGACATGTGTTTTGAATCACTTTATTCTTTGTTATTGTAAGTTTAAGCGGCAGTTTTTACACCTCTCAATCATATTGTTTTTGTATGTTTCGTTCCACGAGAAAATGTGTCGTTTGATTCAGATGTATTGTTGCAGCCTGAAAGTTTGTTTTCTCGATTCTCCTTTTGTAAGTTTAACGATAATTTTATTGTATTAGATTAACCATATTGACGTATTCATGTCGTTTAGGTTTTTTAGCTGATATGATAAAGGTTTTAACATCCTACCATGTTTTCTGTTAAAAACGTTCCAACTCGAAGGACAAAGAAATAGCAAACGCCTACAGGTTTCTTTCCTATTTGATTTTTCTAAATCTTTTAACGATATTGTTTTTGATATTTACCTAATTGCATTATTTAGATGTTTGAAAGGTTGTCTTTGAAGTTAATTGAATAAGGCTAAACTACCTTCGTATGCTTTATCACCATCCATTGAGGTTGCATTCTCTCACTTATCACACTATTTTGGTACCATGACATATAATTTTACTCGGTCTCTTATGTATTATAAGGTTTTTAAAGTTGTTGTTGGGTGATTGCACTATACAAGATAGAATGTACTAATCTAATACTCTGTACCAAACTGAGTGAACCAAAGGTTGCACCAAATTATTTTTGGCTAAAAACTTATGCTTCACGATCGCTGGAAATTACCACGTAAAATAGATTTGTTTAAAGGCCTTTTTTTTTTATCAGAAGTGCATAAGCATTTTAATGGATACTTCTAAATCGTCTTACTGAAAAATTAGAGATACCAATGTAAAACACAGGTCCAGACTTTAACTACCTTTAATGCGGTTCAGAAAAGAACAGAAACAGCTTGACCTGACCTCACTCGACCCGACCCATTTCTTTCTGTCCTAAAATATCTGCATTTTGAGTCTGCAAAGTGATACACCTTTACTTATAAATGCCTGTGTTGTCATTGAGCAGATCTATATTTATTCAAGAGGTTGCAGATTGGCGCAAAGGTTAATATTCGGATATACGAATAAATAAGAGAGTGAGGTGGTCATCACAGGTATTTATTTTCAAATGTACATGACATGCTTATAGTAACAAATTTTTTTATGAGCTAACGAAGACTTTCTATCTGAATTGATATTGAATTGAGATTCAGTTTCTAACAAACCATTTATATAGGTGCAAAACCATTTATGCAGGTGCAAAACCATACCTCTGGCAGCCAGTATTTGGTTGCAAACAGATATTTGAACGTGCCTGGTGTCCACGAGAGGTAAAGAAGGTACGACTATAAAGGACCGAGCAAAACGACCGATATGCTACTTCTCATACGCTTTTTAGTCTGTTATCTATCATTTTGTCAATAAGGCTATATTAGTATCATGTTGTCGACTGTTTGTTGATATAGCGTGTTTTGCCAAGGATTCAGATGCTGCTTATATATTATTTGCTTAGTTGCCTTTTCCCTTTCTTTATATATGTTATTCCATTTAATCAGGTGTTACACGTTATTATTGGGACATACGTGACTGTGGTTTCAGTGACAACCCATAATACAACTGATGTTTTTCAAAATGGGACAACAGCAGTTGGTGCCAATATTTGAACTACACCATGGACATATATTCAGAGCTACAAAAGCTTTTGTTGTGTATCGATGTTGGTGGCAAAAAAACCTCAAAATTACATAACCACTGCATGCTGTTGCATTCTTCTTGATACACATGTAAGTCCTAACACTCTCTCACTATATGAAAGAACACTTTGCAAAGTAGCTGTTTTTGCAATTACTTATGTACCCCCAATCATTCACTTTGAGCTAATCAGAATTCGTTTTTTCAGTTTTATGAAGACACACTATACAATACCTTTCATACAACATTCCATCATTTGTTGTTCATTCAGTTAGAAGGAAGTAGGTAGATGCTGCAAAAAGAAGAAAAAAAGACTAGCAATCATCCACATTTCAAAGCATCACACCCGCTCTACCTATGTATAAAGTAAACGCAAGTTAAGTCTATCAGACAATAAACTGTTATCTATATAATATGCAGCAAACTATTAGCTACATATGCAGGTGGTAGATAGGCTATGTAGCCATTTTGATAATGTAATATGAAGTAGTCTATCAGGTGGTGAATAAAGACTATGTAACCATTTTGTAGTCGGATAATGTAATGTGAAATACACTATATTAGCTAAATATCTAGGTACTGGACAAGCTATATCTTAATTGTGAAATACCAACCGCTGGACCACATCACAACTTCTGTTATTTTTATCTTAATTGTTATACAAACTTCTTTAGATGAAATGCAACTCACAATTGTTATTCGAACATAATTTTTTCATTTGTCATCTTAGAAAAGAAAAGAAAAATTAATAACTACATCTTTTTAATCAGTTTTTTTTTTTTTTTTTTTTTTTTTTTTTTTTTTTTTGGCAGAATAGAATGGAATATATTCTCAATACTATTGTGTACTAAGAATTACTTAAGAAGAATTTTTGAAATTTACGTTTTATATAAATTTTCATTACTTTTTCCTATAAAAAATGGTTGAAATTGTTGTACGAACTAACATAACTAAATTTGATATAATTTAATAATAGTTGGTACGTTTTGGAGGACGTTAATCACATTTTAGGATCATCCTAACATATAATGGCTTTTTTTTTGTTTTTTTTTTTTTTTGTTTTTTTTTTTTGTTTTTTGTTGTTGGTAACGGTGGAACCCCAACTACGAAGCAGGCACATTGGCCCCAACGCAGCGAGTAAACCACCGGGTAAACCGCAAGCCGACCCTCACGGTTACCAGGTAAAGCAACCTCAGGTGAGTTTCCTTTTTGAACGAGATGGCAGTGCCAAGAATCGAACCCGGGTGGCTCCCTTCACTGGAAGTGTCGGTAGCCATCCAGGCTATGCCTAACTTCTTTAGATGAAATGCAACTCACAATTGTTATTCGAACATAATTTTTCCATATGTCATCTTAGAAAAGAAAAGAAAAGAAAAGAAAAATTATTAACTACGTCTTTTAAATCAGTTTTTTTTTTAAGAATAGAATGGAATCTATTCTCAATAGTCAATACTATTGTGCACTAACATAACTAATTTTGATAATTTAATAATAGTTGGTACGTTCTCGAGGATGTTAATCACATTTTAGGATCATCCTAACATAATGTGATTTAGATGAAATGCAACTCACAATTGTTATTTGAACATAATTTTTTCATTTGTCATCTTAGAAAATAATAATAATAATAACTACGTCTTTAAATCAGTTTTTTTTTGGTAGAATATATCAATAGAATGGAATCTAAGCTCTTATTTCCCATGAGTTCTCTCCCTTTTCCCTCCTCCCCTTTCACACCATCTCCGGCAAACTATCGCCGGAAATCAACCTTGAACCCACAAAACAACAACATCAACAACGACATTGAGGAAGGCGAATGGGTTACAGTAGAGAAGAAACAAAAAACAAGATCGAGCAATGAACGTTTGAGAAACCTAATCCACAGATTTGGTAAACATCCTTCCCCTAAATCATTCAGATCTCATCACCCAGCAACCTATCCAAACAATATTAACATCCCAAAACACCAAGCAAACAATATCCATATCACAAATCAATTCAAAACCGAAAATCTCACCTCAATAATGTTCTTTAATCACCCAGACCATTGGACCCAAGATGACCTTCGTTTATTCTTCAAAAGGTATGGCAACGGTAAAGACGTTTTTATCCCTGCACACAAATGCTTAAAAAACGGGCAGAAGTTCGGCTTCGTTCGCTTTGAGGGTATAACCGATGTATCCTATCTTCTCTCAAGATTAAACACAATCTTTGTCAAAGGAAGATGGATAAGGGCTTACAAAGCTCACGATAGAAAAACCCACGAACCTTCCATGGAAAACTCGAACCAACACCATTCGACTCACAACAAAAAGGTAGTCAATCAAACATACAGGCCTAAACAACCAAATCTCAACACAAGCAATAACCTTGATGACCAACCTACTGGTAATAAGGATGACACTTATGGAAACGCCTTTCGTGATGGGAGAAATTTCAAAGAAGCTCTACACAACTGCAATATTGAAAAGGACAATAATAAAAACAATAATAACAAACCAAGAGTGATCAACATCGAAGAAGATGAATCTAACAAAAAGCTTCTAAAATACGCAATAGTTGGAGAAATCATCAACATCGATCTTATAGAGCAATTCCCAACTATCTGTTTGGCAGAAGGCCTAACCAACTTCAATACCAAATATTTGGGAGGCTTAGATATCTGTCTTACTTTTTACAATGATGAAGTAGTTAACAATATTGTAAACTCTAAAGATCATATCTTAAGAGATTGGCTACAAAACATCAGGAGATTAGAAGATTTGTGTGCTCAATGATCAAGGCTTTCATGGCTGACTATAAAAGGTGTCCCAATCTCCTGCTGGATAGAAAATAATTTTAAAAATATTGCAGGATGGTATGGAAAAGTCTACGACACATACAATTGTAGTATTGAAGGGAACCAAAACCTCATCGCCGGAAAAGTCCTAGTCAAACTTTGGGGTGATCTTCTTAATACCACGGTTGAAGCTAAAGTAGGTGAAAGATTTGAAATGTTCCGTTCATATTGATTATAAACGTTCCATACTAATTGATTTCGTCGCGAGGTTTTGACCTCTATATGAGACGTTTTTCAAAGACTGCATTCATTTTTAAAACAACCATAACCTTTATTTTATCTATAAAGGTTTAAAAAGCATTACGTAGATTATCAAATAATGATAATCTAAAATATACCGTTTACACATGACCATTACATAATGGTTTACAATAAGAATATATTACATCAAAAATAAGTTTCTTGAATGCAGTTTTTACATAATATCATACAAGCATGGACTCCAAATCTTGTCCTTATTTTAGTATGCAACAGCGGAAGCTCTTAATAATCACCTGAGAATAAACATGCTTAAAACGTCAACAAAAATGTTGGTGAGTTATAGGTTTAACCTATATATTATCAAATCATAATAATAGACCACAAGATTTCATATTTCAATATACATCCCATACATAGAGATAAAAAATCATTCATATGGTGAACACCTGGTAACCGACATTAACAAGATGCATATAAGAATATCCCCTATCATTCCGGAAAATCCTTCGGACATGATAAAAACGAATTCGAAGTACTAAAGCATCCGGTACTTTGGATGAGGTTCGTTAGGCCCAATAGATCTATCTTTAGGATTCGTGTCAATTAGTAGATCGGTTTACTAATTCTTAGGTTACCAAGCAAAAGGGGCATATTCAGCTTCGATCATTCACCCATATAATGTAGTTTCATTTACTTGTGTCTATTTCGTAAAACATTTATAAAACTGCATGTATTCCCATCCCAAAATATTAGATTTTAAAAGTGGGACTATAACTCACTTTCACAGATATTTACTTCGTCGGGAAGTAAGACTTGGCCACTGGTCGATTCACGAACCTATAACAAATATGTACATATATATCAAAGTATGTTCAAAATATATTTACAACACTTTTAATACATTTTGATGTTTTAAGTTTATTAAGTCACCTGTCCTCGTTAGTAACCTACAACTAGTTGTCCATAGTTAGATGTACAGAAATAAATTGATATATATTATCTTGAATCAATCCACGACCTAGTGTATACACGTCTCAGGCTAGATCACAACTCAAAGTATATATATTTTTGGAATCAACCTCAACCCTGTATAGCTAACTCCAACATTACTACATATAGAGTGTCTATGGTTGTTCCAAATAATATATATAGATGGGTCGATATGATATGTCAAAACATTTGCATACGTGTCTATGGTATCCCAAGATTACATAATATATTAGAATACATGTATAATACAATATAAGTTAGCTAGGATATGATTAATATAGATTTGTTACCAATTTTCACGTAGCTACAACAAGCAAAAATATCCAATCTTGTTTTACCCATAACTTCTTCGTTTTAAATCCGTTTTGAGTGTTTCAAGTTGCTATGGTTTCATATTGAACTTAAGTTTATGAATCTAAATAGAAAAAGTATAAGTTTATAGTCAAAAATACAGGTTACAAGTCGTTTTTGTAAAGGTAGTCATTTCAGTCGAAAGAACGACGTCTTGATGACCATTTTGAAAAACATACTACCACTTTGAGTTTAACCATGATTTTTGGATATAGTTTCATGTTCATAAGAAAAATCATTTTCCCAGAAGAACAACTTTTAAATCAAAGTTTATCATAGTTTTTAATTAACTAACTCAAAACAGCCCTCGGTGTTACTACGACAGCGTATATCCGGTTTTACGGTGTTTTTCGTGTTTTCAGGTTTTAAATCATTAAGTTAGCATATCATATAGATATAGAACATGTGTCTAGTTGATTTTAAAAGTCAAGTTAGAAGGATTAACTTTTGTTTGCGAACAAGTTTAGAATTAACTAAACTATGTTCTAGTGATTTCAAGTTTAAACCTTCGAATAAGGTAGTTATATATATATGAATCGAATGATGTTATGAACATCATTACTACCTCAGGTTTTGTGGATAAACCTACTGGAAATGAGAAAAATAGATCTAGCTTTAAAGGATCATTGGATGGCTTGAAAGTTCTTGAAGTAGATTCATGACACGAAAACAAATTCAAGTAAGATTTCCACTCGAAATAAGATTGTTATAGTTATAGAAATTGAAACAAAGTTTGAATATGAGTATTACCTTGTATTAGAAAGATATCTTACTATAAATAAGAAAGATTTCTTGAGGTTGGATGATCACTTTACAAGATTGGAAGTAAGCTAGCAAACTTGGAAGTATTCTCGATTTTATGAAACTAGAACTTATAGAATTTATGAAGAACACTTAGAACTTGAAGATAGAACTTGAGAGAGATCAATTAGATGAAGAAAATTGAAGAATGAAAGTGTTTGTAGGTGTTTTTGGTCGTTGGTATATGGATTAGATATAAAGGATGTGTAATTTTGTTTACATGTAAATAAGTCATGAATGATTACTAATATTTTTGTAATTTTATGAGATATTTCAGCTAGTTGCCAAATGATGGTTCCCAGATGTGTTAGGTGACTCACATAGGATGCTAAGAGCTGATCATTGGAGTGTAAATACCAATAGTACATACATCTAAAAGCTGTGTATTGTACGAGTACGAATACGGGTGCATACGAGTAGAATTGTTGATGAAACTGAACGAGGATGTAATTGTAAGCATTTTTGTTAAGTAGAAGTATTTTGATAAGTGTCTTGAAGTCTTTCAAAAGTGTATGAATACATATTAAAACACTACATGTAAATACATTTTAACTGAGTCGTTAAGTCATCGTTAGTCGTTACATGTAAATGTTGTTTTGAAACCTTTAGGTTAGCGATCTTGTTAAATGTTGTTAACCTATTGTTTATTATATCTAAAGAGATGTTAAATTATTACATTATCATAATATTATGATATATTAATATATCTTAGTATGATATATATACAGTTAAATGTTGTTACAACGATAATCGTTACATATATGTCTCGTTTCGAAATCATTAAGTTAGTAGTCTTGTTTTTACATATGTAGTTCATTGTTAATACACTTAATGACATGTTTACTTATCATTTATCATGATTAAACATAGTGTATCAGTATCTTAATATGATTCATATGTATTTAGTAAGACGTTGTTATAACGATAATCGTTATATATTTCGTTTCGAGTTTCTTAATTCAATAAACTCAATTTTATGTATGTAACTCATTGTTAAAATAACTAATGAGATACTTACTTATCATAATATCATGTTAACTATATATATAATCATATATATGTCTTCATATAGTTTTTACAAGTTTTAACGTTCGTGAATCACCGGTCAACTTGGGTGGTCAATTGTCTATATGAAACCTATTTCAATCAATCAAGTCTTAACAAGTTTGATTACTTAACATATTGGAAACACTTAATCATGTAAATAACAATTTCATTTAATATATATAAACATGGAAAAGTTCGGGTCACTACAATACCTACCCGTTAAATAAATTTCGTCCCGAAATTTTAAGCAGTTGGAGGTGTTGACGTATCTTCTGGAAATAAGTGCGGGTATTTCTTCTTCATCTGATCTTCTCGTTCCCAGGTGAACTCGGGTCCTCTACGAGCATTCCATCGAACTTTAACAATTGGTATCTTGTTTTGCATAAGTCTTTTAACCTCACGATCCATTATTTCGACGGGTTCTTCGACGAATTGAAGTTTTTCGTTGATTTGGATTTCGTCTAACGGAATAGTGAGATCTTCTTTAGCAAAACATTTCTTCAAATTTGAGACGTGGAAAGTGTTATGTACAGCCGCGAGTTGTTGTGGTGATTCAAGTCGGTAAGCTACTGGTCCAACACGATCAATAATCTTGAATGGTCCTATATACCTTGGATTTAATTTTCCTCGTTTACCAAATCGAACAACGCCTTTCCAAGGTGCAACCTTAAGCATGACCATCTCTCCAATTTCAAATTCTATATCTTTTCTTTTAATATCGGCGTAGCTCTTTTGTCGACTTTGGGCGGTTTTCAACCGTTGTTGAATTTGGATGATCTTCTCAGTAGTTTCTTGTATTATCTTCGGACCCGTAATCTGTCTATCCCCCACTTCACTCCAACAAATCGGAGACCTGCACTTTCTACCATAAAGTGCTTCAAACAGCGCCATCTCAATGCTTGAATGGTAGCTGTTGTTGTAGAAAAATTCTGCTAATGGTAGATGTCGATCCCAAATGTTTCCGAAATCAATAACACATGCTCGTAGCATGTATTCAAGCGTTTGTATCGTCCTTTCGCTCTGCCCATCAGTTTATGGATGATAGGAAGTACTCATGTCTAGACGAGTTCCTAATGCTTGCTGTAACGTCTGCCAGAATCTTGAAATAAATCTGCCATCCCTATTAGAGCTAATAGAGATTGGTATTCCATGTCTGGAGATGACTTCCTTCAAATACAGTCGTGCTAACTTCTCCATCTTGTCATCTTCTCTTATTGGCAGGAAGTGTGCTGATTTGGTGAGACGATCAACTATTACCCAAATAGTATCAAAACCACTTGTAGTCCTTGGCAATTTAGTGATGAAATCCATCGTAATATTTTTCCATTTCCATTCCGGGATTTCGGGTTGTTGAAGTAGACCTGATGGTTTCTGATGCTCAGCTTTGACCTTAGAACGCGTCAAACATTCTCCTACGTATTTAGCAACATCGGCTTTCATACGCGGCCACCAAAAATGTTTCTTGAGATCCTTGTACATCTTCCCCGTTCCAGGATGTATTGAGTATCTGGTTTTATGAGCTTTTCTAAGTACCATTTCTCTCATATCTCCAAATTTTAGTACCCAAATCCTTTCAGCCCTATACCGGGTTCCGTCTTCCCAAATATTAAGATGCCTCTCCGATCCTTTGGGTATTTCATCCTTTAAATTTCCCTCTTTTAAAACTCCTTGTTGCGCCTCCTTTATTTGAGTAGTAAGGTTAGTGTGAATCATTATATTCATAGCTTTTACTCGAAGAGGTTCTCTGTCCTTTCTACTCAAGGCGTCGGCTACTACATTTGTCTTCTCCGGGTGATAACGAATCTCAAAGTCGTAATCATTCAACAATTCAATCCATCTGCGCTGCCTCATGTTCAGTTGTTTCTGATTAAATATGTGTTGAAGACTTTTGTGGTCGGTATATATAATACTTTTGACCCCATATAAGTCCGCGCCTAATTCCAAATCATGCGTCGTATAATTCTGCTCGTGAATCTTAAATTGTCTAGACGCATAAGCAATTACTTTCGTTCATTGCATTAATACACAATCGAGACATTGCTTTGAGGCATCACAATATATCACAAAATCATCATTCCCTTCAGGTAATGACAATATAGGTGCCGTAGTTAACTTTTTCTTCAACAATTGAAATGCTTTTTCTTGTTCATCCTTCCATTCAAATTTTCTCCCTTTATGCGTTAATGCAGTCAAGGGTTTTGCTATTTTAGAAAAATCTTGGATGAATCTCATGTAATAACCTGCTAGCCCTAAAAATTGGCGTATGTGTTTCGGAGTTTTTGGAGTTTCCCACTTTTCAACGGTTTCAATCTTTGCTGGATCCACCTGAATACCTTCTTTGTTCACTATGTGACCGAGGAATTGAACTTCTTCTAACCAAAATGCACACTTTGAAAACTTAGCGTACAGTTTTTCTTTTCTCAGCAACTCTAGCACTTTTCTCAAATGTTCTTCATGCTCTTGATCATTCTTCGAGTAAATAAGTATGTCATCGATGAAAACAATGACAAACTTATCAAGATATAGCCCACACACTCGGTTCATGAGGTCCATGAACACAGCTGGTGCGTTAGTCAATCCAAACGGCATGACCATAAACTCGTAATGACCGTAACGCGTCCTAAAAGCAGTCTTTGGAATATCATCCTCCTTCACCCACATTTGATGATATCCAGAACGTAAATCGATCTTCGAATAAACAGACGAGCCTTGTAGTTGATCAAATAAGTCGTCGATTCTCGGTAGTGGGTAGCGGTTCTTGATGGTAAGTTTGTTCAACTCTCGGTAGTCGATACACAACCTGAATGTACCATCTTTCTTCTTGACAAACAAAATAGGAGCTCCCCATGGTGATGTGCTTGGTCGAATGAAACCACGCTCTAAAAGTTCCTGTAACTGACTTTGTAATTCTTTCATTTCACTGGGTGCAAGTCTGTATGGAGCACGAGCTATTGGTGTAGCTCCTGGTACAAGGTCTATTTGAAATTCAACGGATCGATGTGGGGGTAATTTCGGTAATTCTTTCGAAAATACATCGGGAAATTCTTTTGCGACAGGAACATCACTGATGTTCTTTTCTTCAGGTTTAACTTCCTCGATGTGTGCTAGAATGACGTAACAACCTTTTCTTGTTAGTTTTTGCGCCTTCAAACTACTAATAAGATTTAATTTCGCGTTGTTCTTTTCTCCGTACACCATTAAAGGTTTTCCTTTTTCACGCATAATGTGAATCGCATTTTTGTAACAAACGACCTCTGCTCTTACCTTCTTCAAATAGTCCATGCCAATTATTACATCAAAACTCCCTAATTCGACTGGTATTAAATCAATCTTAAACGTTTCATCACCCAATTTAATTTCTCTATCCCGACATATATTATCTGCTGAAATTAATTTACCATTTGCTAATTCGAGTAAAAATTTATTATCCAAAGGCATCAATGAGCAACTTAATTTAGCACAAAATTCTCTACTCATATAGCTTCTATCCGCACCCGAATCAAATAAAACATAAGCAGATTTATCGTCAATAAGAAACGTACCCGTAACAAGCTCCAGGTCTTCCTTTGCTTCTGCCGCATTAATATTGAAAACTCTTCCACGGCCCTGCCCATTAGTATTCCCCTGATTCGGGCAATTTCTAATAATGTGGCCCAGTTTTCCACATTTATAACAAACAGCGTTGGTATTACTTGCTCCGACACTATTTGTTTCGGCATTACTTGTTCCGACATTATTTGTTCCTTTAGTTCTGTTAAACTTTGGTCCGTAGACCTCACACTTTGTCGCGCTATGACCATTTCTTTTACACCTGTTGCAAAATGTCGTGCAAAAACCCTGATGATTTTCTTCACACCTATGACATGGCTGTTTTTGGTTTTTGTTGCCGTTGTTGTTATTGAGGTTGTTGTTGGGGTTGTTATTGTTGTTGAAATGATTGTTGTAGTTGTTGTTGTTGTTGGGATGTTTGTTGTAGTTATTGTTAGGATTGCGGTTATTGTTGCGATTGTTGTTGCGGTTGTTGGGATAGTTGTTGCGATTGTGGTTGTAATTGTTGTTGTTGTTGTACTGGTGACTCTTGTCACCGTTTTCCTCCCACTTCCTCTTAAGTTATTTGGTGTTGGCTTCTTCGTCCACCTGCTCTTTAATTCTTCCCTCAATCTGATTTATGAGTTTATGAGCCATTCGACTTGCCTTCTGTATAGAAACGGGCTCGTGTGAACTCACATCTTCTTGAATCCTTACTGGTAACCCTTTTTGCGTCGATCTTCTCTTCTTCATCTTCGAATGCTCCCGGACACAATAGGCATAAATCTGTGAATCGTCGTTCATATGTGGTAACGTCGAACCCTTGTGTTCGTAACTCTCTAAGTTCTGCCTTAAGTTTATTGACTTCGTTTCTAGGACGGTACTGCTCATTCATCAATTGCTTGAATGCCGACCACGGTAGTGCGTAAGCAGCATTTTGTCCAACCTGTTCAAGATAGGTGTTCCACCACGTTAACGCAGTACCTGTGAAGGTATGCGTAGCGTACTTAACTTTGTCCTCTTCAGTACACTTACTTATGGCAAACACCGATTCGACTTTCTCGGTCCACCGTTTCAATCCAATTGGTCCTTCGGTTCCATCAAATTCCAAAGGTTTGCAGGCAGTAAATTCTTTGTAGGAGCATCCTACACGATTTCTTGCGCCGTTAGCTGCATTGCTAGATTCAGAGTTATTTTTGGTATGTAGCGCAGTCTGTACTGCGGCTATGTTTGCAGCAAGAAAGGTACGAAATTCCTCTTCGCTCATATTCATGGTGTGTCGAGTAGTCGGTGCCATTTCCTTCAAAATAGCCAACTGAATCGAGTTAATCATACAGAATATTAAGAGTAGTCAATAGTATTTTGTAGCATAATATGAACTCATTTATAAAAGTTTTTTCTTCATATTAGCGTTTTATAAGTTTAAATTCGGGTACTACCTACCCGTTAAGTTCATACTTAGTAGCTAATATACAATTCAACTACTACAATTCCATATGAAAAACTGATTATAATAATATATCACATACACATATTCTTCAAACTTACAACTTCGCTATATTACATATAACATGAAATATAGTACACTTTGACACAGGATAGTTTTTGAAGATAAAACTAGTTAATACGCAAGTTGTTCAGCAAAGGAAATAAAGACACGTAGTTCATAAGTCCAGAAACAAGTCATGCATTCTGGTTTTACTAAGACGACTTCCCATCCTTGGTCTTGTGGAAAATAACCGTTATGACCATTGGCTAGGCAGCATGTTGTAATGTCGTCAAAAGGACGAGGGTTTCGTAATGTCCAACAGTCCCGTAATAATCTAAAAACCTTGTTTCTCACCCCAACTACTGAATCCGTCACTTGTGGAAAGGTTTTATTTAAAAGTTGCAATCCGATGTTCTTTTTCTCACTTTGGTAAGAAGTGAACATCACTAACCCGTAAGCATAACATGCTTCTTTATGTTGCATGTTAGAAGCTCTTTCTAATTCACGAAATCCTATGTTGGGATATGTTGAGTCAAAATAGGTTCTTAACCTGTAGCGTAAAATTGCATTTGGGTTCCCCGCATTTAACGCTTTAAAGAAAACACGGCGTAACTTACGGTCTCCCCAATGTGATATACCCCACCTATCAAAGGAAAGCCTTTTATAAACTAAGGCATTTCTGGAAAGTCTTTCAAATGTTTGACAAGTTAATTTTGCCATAATTAATTGTGCTGATGAATTCTGACCGACTCTAGACAAGATTTCCTCAATTATATCCTCTGGTAGATCTTCTAAAATATTCGGTTGTCTACTCTTAATGTCCATTTTGTTTTTATACTGTAAAATAGAAAAGAATTAGATTCGTAAAAGATAATTAACAAACAATACAAGAAATTTTTACATAGAACATAAAAGTACAAGCACACTACAATACATATAATATACAACTTGATTACAACCCTCTAATCTGAATCACTGGTTTCTTCTTCTTCTTCGGACTTGGTTCGATTTCCTAATTTTCTAGGAATATATGGTGTTCCTCTAATACGAGCCGTCGTTTTTCACAATGGTTTAGAAAAACCTGGTGATTTAGAGGTTCCCGGGTCATTGTTACATTTTAGGATATACGGATGTTGCCGATACATATAAAGTTCATCGGGGTTGGAATCGGGTTTCTTTATTTTTATACCTTTTCCCTTATTATTTTCTTTCGCTTTATTAATTTGGGTCGAGGTAATTTCTATAACATCATCGGAATCCTCATCGGGATCCGATTCATCGGAAAATTGGTAATCTTCCCAATATTTTGCTTCCTCGGCGGAAACACCATTGACCATTATTAACTTTGGTCCGTTGGTCGAGGATTTTCTTTTATTTAATCGATTTACTATAGGTATTAATATTTCTTCCTCCAGAACCTCTTCTTCTTCCGGTTCTTCCTCTTCCGGTTCCTCCTCTTCTGGTTCCTCTTCGGGAATTTGTGAATCTTCCCAAAGTATATTCGACTCTTCATTATTATTAGGTGAGTCGATGGAATTTGTACTAGTGGTATACATCTATCACACAATATCAAACACATTAAGAGGTTAATATATCACATAATATTTACATGTTAATAACATATAGTTTCCAACAAAAGTGTTAAGCAATCGTTTTTTAAAGAAAACACGGTCGAAGTCCAGACTCATTAATGTATCCTAACAAACTCGATAAGACACACTAATGCAAATTTCTGGTTCTCTAAGACCAACGCTCGGATACCAACTGAAATGTCCCGTTCATATTGATTATAAACGTTCCATATTAATTGATTTCGTCGCGAGGTTTTGACCTCTATATGAGACGTTTTTCAAAGACTGCATTCATTTTTAAAACAACCATAACCTTTATTTTATCTATAAAGGTTTAAAAAGCATTACGTAGATTATCAAATAATGATAATCTAAAATATACCGTTTACACATGACCATTACATAATGATTTACAATAAGAATATATTACATCAAAAATAAGTTTCTTGAATGCAGTTTTTACATAATATCATACAAGCATGGACTCCAAATCTTGTCCTTATTTTAGTATGCAACAGCGGAAGCTCTTAATAATCACCTGAGAATAAACATGCTTAAAACGTCAACAAAAATGTTGGTGAGTTATAGCTTTAACCTATATATTATCAAATCATAATAATAGACCACAAGATTTCATATTTCAATATACATCCCATAC
The DNA here is from genome assembly GCF_046630445.1 of Rutidosis leptorrhynchoides. Lineage (NCBI taxonomy): Eukaryota > Viridiplantae > Streptophyta > Magnoliopsida > Asterales > Asteraceae > Rutidosis > Rutidosis leptorrhynchoides. The sequence continues at coordinate 88,808,564 of NC_092336.1, read as the reverse complement.
ATAGAGATAAAAAATCATTCATATGGTGAACACCTGGTAACCGACATTAACAAGATGCATATAAGAATATCCCCTATCATTCCGAGAAATCCTTCGAACATGATAAAAACGAATTCGAAGTACTAAAGCTTCCGGTACTTTGGATGGGGTTCGTTAGGCCCAATAGATCTATCTTTAGGATTCGCGTCAATTAGTAGATCGGTTTACTAATTCTTAGGTTACCAAGCAAAAGGGGCATAATCGGCTTCGATCATTCACCCATACAATGTAGTTTCATTTACTTGTGTCTATTTCGTAAAACATTTATAAAACTGCATGTATTCTCATCCCAAAATATTAGATTTTAAAAGTGGGACTATAACTCACTTTCACAGATATTTACTTCGTCGGGAAGTAAGACTTGGCCATTGGTCGATTCATGAACCTATAACAAATATGTACATATATATCAAAGTATGTTCAAAATATATTTACAACACTTTTAATACATTTTGATGTTTTAAGTTTATTAAGTCAGCTGTCCTAGTTAGTAACCTACAACTAGTTGTCCATAGTTAGATGTACAGAAATAAATTGATATATATATTATCTTGAATCAATCCACGACCCAGTGTATACACGTCTCGGGCTAGATCACAACTCAAAGTATATATATTTTTGAAATCAACCTCAACCCTGTATAGCTAACTCCAACATTACTGCATATAGAGTGTCTATGGTTGTTCCAAATAATATATATAGATGGGACAATATGATATGTCAAAACATTTGCATACGTGTCTATGGTATCCCAAGATTACATAATATATTAGAATACATGTATAATACAATATAAGTTAGCTAGGATATGATTAATATAGATTTGTTACCAATTTTCACGTAGCTACAACAAGCAAAAATATCCAATCTTGTTTTGCCCATAACTTCTTCGTTTTAAATCCGTTTTGAGTGTTTCAAGTTGCTATGGTTTCATATTGAACTTAAGTTTATGAATCTAAATAGAAAAAGTATAAGTTTATAGTCAAAAATACAGGTTACAAGTCATTTTTGTAAAGGTAGTCATTTCAGTCGAAAGAACGACGTCTTGATGACCATTTTGAAAAACATACTACCACTTTGAGTTTAACCATGATTTTTGGATATAGTTTCATGTTCATAAGAAAAATCATTTTCCCAGAAGAACAACTTTTAAATCAAAGTTTATCATAGTATTTAATTAACTAACCCAAAACAGCCCGCGGTGTTACTACGACGGCGTATATCCTGTTTTACGGTGTTTTTCGTGTTTTCAGGTTTTAAATCATTAAGTTAGCATATCATATAGATATAGAACATGTGTCTAGTTGATTTTAAAAGTCAAGTTAGAAGGATTAACTTTTGTTTGCGAACAAGTTTAGAATTAACTAAACTATGTTCTAGTGATTTCAAGTTTAAACCTTCGAATAAGGTAGTTTTATATATATGAATCGAATGATGTTATGAACATCATTACTACCTCAGGTTTTGTGGATAAACCTACTGGAAATGAAAAAAATAGATCTAGCTTCAAAGGATCCTTGGATGGCTTGAAAGTTCTTGAAGTAGATTCATGACACGAAAACAAATTCAAGTAAGATTTTCACCCGAAATAAGATTGTTATAGTTATAGAAATTGAAACAAAGTTTAAATATGAGTATTACCTTGTATTAGAAAGATATCTTACTGTAAATAAGAAAGATTTCTTGAGGTTGGATGATCACTTTACAAGATTGGAAGTAAGCTAGCAAACTTGGAAGTATTCTTGATTTTATGAAACTAGAACTTATAGAATTTATGAAGAATACTTAGAACTTGAAGATAGAATTTGAGAGAGATCAATTAGATGAATAAAATTGAAGAATTAAATTGTTTGTAGGTGTTTTTGGTCGTTGGTATATGGATTAGATATAAAGGATGTGTAATTTTGTTTACATGTAAATAAGTCATGAATGATTACTAATATTTTTGTAATTTTATGAGATATTTTAGCTAGTTGCCAAATGATGGTTCCCAGATGTGTTAGGTGACTCACATAGGCTGCTAAGAGCTGATCATTGGAGTGTAAATACCAATAGTACATACATCTAAAAGCTGTGTATTGTACGAGTACGAATACGGGTGCATAGGAGTAGAATTGTTGATGAAACTGAACGAGGATGTAATTGTAAGCATTTTTGTTAAGTAAAAGTATTTTGATAAGTGTCTTGAAGTCTTTCAAAAGTGTATGAATACATATTAAAACACTACATGTATATACATTTTAACTGAGTCGTTAAGTCATCGTTAGTCGTTACATGTAAATGTTGTTTTGAAACCTTTAGGTTAACGATCTTGTTAAATGTTGTTAACCTATTGTTTATTATATCTAAAGAGATGTTAAATTATTACATTATAATGATATTATGATATATTAATATATCTTAGTATGATATATATACAGTTAAATGTTGTTACAACGATAATCGTTACATATATGTCTCGTTTCGAAATCATTAAGTTAGTAGTCTTGTTTTTACATATGTAGTTCATTGTTATGAAACGACTCGTCCTAATCCATCCGGACAAAGTCCACATCGATTATAAACGATTCACAATAGTTGATTTCATCGCGAAGTATTTGACCTCTATATGATACACTTTACAAACATTGCATTCGTTTTTCGAAAGACAAACTTTCTTTACATTGAAAGTTGACGACATGCATGCCATTTCATAATATATCTAACTATAATTGACTTAATATTAATCTTGATGAAATCAACGACTCGTATGCAACGTCTTTTGAAATATGTCATGAATGACTCCAAGTAATATCTTTAAAATGAGCAATTTCACAGCGGAAGACTTCTTTCATACCTGAGAATAAACATGCTTTAAAGTGTCAACCAAAATAGTTGGTGAGTTCATTAGTTTATCATAAAGTATCATTTCATAATTTTAATAGACCACAAGATTTCATATTTCCAATTCTCATAAACATACGTCCCATGCATAGAGACAAAAATATCATTCATATGGATTGAGCACCTGGTAATCGACATTCACAATATGCATATAAGAATATCCCCATCATTCCGGTATCCTCCTTCGGACATGATATAAATTTCAAAGTACTAAAGCATCCGGTACTTTGGATGGGGCTTGTTGGGCCCGATAGATCTATCTTTAGAGTTCGCGTCAATTAGGGTGTCTGTTCCCTAATTCTTAGATTACCAGACTTGATAAAAAGGGGTATATTCGATTTCGATAATTCAACCATATAATGTAGTTTCAATTACTTGTGTCCATTTCGTAAAACAGTTATAAAAGCAGCGCATGTATTCTTAGTCCCAAAAATATATATAAAAAGGGAGTAATGAAACTCACCTAATGTATTTTGTAGTAAAAATACATATGACTATATTGAACAATGCAGGGTTGGCCTCGAATTCACGAACCTATATCATTTGTATACTCATTAATACATATAGTCATAATCGATTAAATATATATATAACTGTTGATAGAGTTAAGTTAAATATATATATATATATATTTTATATAGGGATTACTTGTTTGTAATTAATAATTATGATAATACTAATATAAGTAATAATATTAATACTCTATAATATTGATAAAAGTGATAATGTTAATAATAATATTAGTAATGATAATAATATTAAATTATATTAAAGTACCTATGATAATATTTATTATACTAATTCTTGTAAAACATAATTTTAATTAAGATCTTAATAATTTTCATAATAACATTTATATCTAAAATTTATGTGTTTTTAATCTTAACAATATTATTAAACTTGTATATTCATAGTTATAATAATCGTAACTTTCGTGCTTAATTTATAAACTAATGACTATAGTTTCATTTAATATTAATTTGTATTCATAATCATAATTTACATATGTTCATATAATTATAATCAATTCCTAATCATAATACCTTTTATCATGACTTAACCTGTTTAGTATTCTTGGAATCCCAATATTATTACTAGCAAAAAAATAACACGAGTAAGACTATAAATAATAATATTAGTGATGATAATATTAAATGATGGTACTAATATAGTTAATAAATATAACTAAATTAATAATAATAACGATATAACATGTATTAATGTTAATAATAATAACAATTTACTTATCATATCATAATAATAATAATAATAATAATAATAATAATAATAATAATAATAATAATAATAATAATAATAATTATAATAATAATAATAATAATAATAATAATAATAATAATAATAATAATAATAATAATAATAATAATAATAATAATAATAATAATAATAATAATAATAATAATAATAATAATAATAATAATAATAGAAGAGTTCAACCTTGAAGAAAAACTCAAAAAGAATTCCACCGCCGGGACTCGAACCCTCAACCTCTCGAAAACTCGAAAACACCCAACACCACTCGATCTAGTTTGCTTTTCTAAATGAACTTGTAACCCATTTATATACATATCTGTTCTATCAGCCCAACTAACAGCCCAAGAAGGATTCTGTTTAAAAAAAATATATATACCCCCACCTAGTATCGAACCCGCGACCTCTTGATAACACACACCGCCCCTTTACCACTCTACCGTCCATGTTCTTTCTATTTTATATCCATTTTATAAAAATATAACCCGTATTAACGTATTCATCATCTCCTCATCATCATTTGATATCTCGGCCATCATCATAACATCATATAACTCATCACCATTAACGTAACATTATCACATGATCATCAATTCTCGATTACCATCGTTTGGTTATTGTATGTACATCATCATAAATCATAATCATAACATAATTATCATTATAACATAATTATAATCATAACATAAGTATAATCATAACCTTGATCATCATCGTCTAGTTCACTATTAAAGGAACACCACCATCATTATCTTCTTGTTATACATCTCATCTTCATGATCATATATATCACGATCACCATTTACATACGGTATCATCATCTTCCTCATCATATTACATCGTTTACTATTGAATCATCATCAATATACTGTCATAATCATAATCATGTTTCATCATCGTCTTCATCACTGTAGGAGCAGAAACCAAAGAAAAATAGCAGGGCTTAACGGTGGTCTGTGATGGTGGATTACGATAGTTTGCAACAGGAACAGAAAACGCTTGGTGGTTTACTATAGTTTGTTGATGGTGACCGAGACAGTAAGTGTAGCAGTAAAATGAGTGACGGTTGGTGTTGGCTCGGTAGTTTAATTCGACAGGAACAGAAAAACACGGCTGTAGCAGCAGTAGTTAATGGTTTTGGTGAGGATGATCGAAGAGAACAGAAAGTAGTAAGTGGGTGTGGTGGTTCTTGGGTGTTTGTAGGGTGACGGGTGAAGGTGGGGTGTGGTTGTAGAGAGTGGTGGATTGGTGGCCGGTTATGGTGATCATGGTGATGATTGCCGGTCGTTACAGAATGTCGATGGCAGTGGTGATCATCTTCATGATCAGACAAATTTGTAGTGTGTGCAAATCTATCTTATATAACCACTTATATATTATATATATGTATAATAGAATTTAGATTTATTTAATATAATAATAATAATATTTATTAATATAATATTCTAATCAACAAGTGGGTTCATGATTTAATAGTAATTGAATCTCGTGAGTTATATTTGTTGCATTCGGCCGACACTTTCAACCGGATTTAATATCGTGTCCATTGCTAAACAGTTGTCGTATAAAGGTGTTCCTAAAAATCCCAAATTTTTAGATTAAATAAATTTAATTATTTCACTCATTAACTGTTTAAAACTTGATCAAAAAGGTTCAATAAATATTTATTTTCTGTTCCAATTTATAGGTACGGAGTACGAATATTTAGACTTAAAAAGGTAAAAATACTTTTAACAAATCTAACATCCTCGTAATCGATTTACCGTTCAACTTTTATTTCAAACCTTCATGAACACGTACAATATCTATATTAAAATTAACAAAACATCAACCGAGTGTTACCGACGTTTACTAATTAGGCTCGAAATCAACTATTTTTATTATATTCTCTTTCTATATATAAACAGCCTTAAATAGCAAGTTTAACTACTAAAATAACTATATTATCTATTTTTAAACAATTTGATTTAATATAATTTTATATATTTACTAGAAATATTTATATACATACTTTTATATATATGTATTATTACTTATGTAATATTTAATAATCGTATAATATATTATATAATAACTTTTATTGAATATTTACTATTTTTACATTTATTACAATATTCATACATAGAAATTATATATATTTATATATAAATTTATTTTAAATTTACACGTAATTATTTTGTATCCTATTTTACATATTTAGTTCTAATGTTTAATTTGTATTTTTTTTATTAATTCAAATTATCATATATACTTATATATTCATATATATTTATATATATACATTTTATTTACAAATAATTATTCGTGAATCGTCGGGAATAGTCGAAAGGTAAATGAATACATGAAAACAGATTAAAATTTTTAAGACTCAACATTACAGACTTTGCTTATCGTATCGAAATCATATAAAGATTAAGTTTAAATTTGGTCGAAAATTCCCGGGTCGTCACAGTACCTACCCGTTAAAGAAATTTCGTCCCGAAATTTGAGTGAGGTGGTCATGGCTAACAATAAAAATGTTTTCATGAAGAATATGAGTTGATAACTTGAGTTTTATCATCATTGAGTAATATGGATAAAAAATAATTCGATTAATCGAAGAGTACGAATGAAGCTATCACCAAAGAGTGAAATAGGAAAGTAAAGATTCATCTTAACTTTTAACATAGTCACGGTTGATTTTAGAAGATAAGGTGTGTCTTAGCTTTTGACGTTGTCTTGCTTGAATTCCGTAATTCAAGGGATTTTAAGAAAATTTTCGAAATCTAAAAGATTTGATTCTTCGGCGAATAAGGGAATTAAGATCTCTATAATTAAATATGGTGATCTGCCTCGATTACTTTGTCTGATATTTCCATTATAAATTTACCTTTTTCGTTCCATTAGTTTCCACCGCTTCTATACCTTCTTTCTCAGTTCATATATCCAAAAGATTATAATAATGCTTAATCTGGTTATAATCCTTGTTCTTATTCTGACTATCGCAATGATCGTTCTTCTTTTCCAACTCCCACCGGAAGAATCTGTTTATTTCTACTATGCTCTAGGGATTATTGTATTTATAATCCTCCCGTGTCTTTATATTGCTATACGCACTGATATCCACAGTTTGTAATTTCGGTGTTGTCATTGGGCTTTATATTTTCTCTTATACTTCGAAGTTCTTGCTTTTGTTTTTCTATAATCATTGTCATTCCCAGTTAATACTCCCCCTATTTGTTGCGATTTATACTTCAATTTCTATTTCTGAGCTTTGTCCCTTCGTTTCTTCTTCTTACGGTTCGGCATCTCTTGTAATGGTCCAGAATTCGCAGATATAAGTTTCAGGATGAACATCGTTAATGTCCTAAGAAAGAAATGGTAATAGCACAATTTGACTTGTAAAATTACCAGAATTCAAGGAAAGATAGGACTATCAAGAAAAATATGTTCTTGATATGTTTATAGATTAGACAGAACGTAAGAGTCGTGTAACATAGCACATGATGACGTTATGATCTGTGAATCATCACATTCTGTAAAGACCCGTCCTGATCCACCTGGACGAAGTCTTCAACATATGGTTCCAATGCGAGGTACTGACCTAAATATGCCATGAATGACTTCAAGTAATATCTTTCAAATGAGCAAATGCACAGCGAAAGACTTAATTCGTACCTGAGAATAAACATGCTTAAAAGTGTCAACCAAAAGGTTGGTGAGTTCATAGGTTTATCATAAATAATACTTTCAGTAACAGTAATGGACCACAAGATTTCAGTTTCCATAAATATCCTTACACCGCAGTGTAATAAAAACATTCTACAACCATGGGCACCTGGTAACAAGCCTTAACAATAATAAAAATGAATACCCCTGATGTATAATAATATCTGCACCGAATCAAGTGCGTTCCGTTAACCTCGAAGTACTAATCACCCGTTAAATGCTAGCGCGACTAGCCCGGATGGGGTTGTCAAACCCGATAGATCTATCAATAGGATTCGCGCCTACCAGTTCATAAACCAATAGATTAATGTTACCAAGCTAGGGGAATATTTGTGATTCTAACCCACGTAGAATTAAGTTTAGTACTTGTGTCTATTTCGTAAAACAGTTTATAAAACAGTGCTTGTATTCTCAGCCCAAAAATATATATAAAAAGGGAGTAATGAAACTCACCATACTGTATTTTGTAGTAAAAATACATATGACGACATTGAACAATGCAGGGTTGACCTCGGATTCACGAACCTTTGAAGAACAAGCTTTCTAAAAATAAAACACGACTGGCCGGACTCGAACCCGCGACCTCCCGCTAAATCCCAACACTCGTCTAACCGTTCCTCCACCCATTCATTTCTCATTAAATCAAAATTAATATTTATGTAACACAAAATTTTCTGTTTGATTTTCTTCTTCATCGACTATCTTTATCTAAACAAGTTTCATCATCATATACTCCATAACATCATTATTATCACTCATCATCATGTACCCCACCATTCATACTATATTAACATCATAATCCATTCGCCATTTTTATCATCATTCTAACATCACGTTACGTTTGTATTTACAATCGAAAAGTAGGGAAACTGTCCATCAAAAACATTAAGTTGGATCTTAGTCCAACCACAAAAATGTGGCCCAAGTTGCAACCATAAAATCACAGCCCCATTTTATATATTTATACGGCCCAAATTGCCACCCTTTGTCCAAACTGTAAACCGAAAAATAATAGCCCAACTATATCAAAATTCTCGGCCCAAGACAAATTTTTGAATCTGTAACTTTGTAACAGAAAATATATCCTATTGATAACCACTCGTTATTTCCCATAATCTTTAATCATAGTTAGATAAGTAATCGGTTCATCTTCAAAGGCATTAACATCGATATAAATAAATAAAAAATACCAAATGTCTATATTGAATTGCAAAAGGTGGATTCCCTACCCACTTGCATATGTCGGCAACTCTCATCCATTTGATAATATCATACGGAGCAAAAACAAAAGAACAATGAGATATCACGCGGTATTTATTATTTATATATATATATATCATCTTTTAACTTTTTCACAGAACACAAAGTATCCATAGCAGCGAAAACAATTGCAGTTGTAAAATATATCATCGTGCAGTAGTTTGGCTCGAATAGCACGTGGGTTTCGAACATGGTATCGGTCCTTGAAACATGAAACATAATGGAAGTAGGAGAACTGCAGCTGCAGAATTCCATGGGTGATGACGTAAAGGTGATCGAATATTACAACCCAAATGGGTTTGGTTATATACATGAAAGAAACAGAAAAAGTTAATTATCGCTTGGGTTACACTTTGAATAATGAGCTTGAGGTTTGGGCTTCGGTTTAAGCTAGCTCGATAGAAAAATAATAGCTAGTATTGAGAACCAAAAATAAAGAGGTAGTGGATAGTGGTTCCCATTTAATGAAAGTGGGTTGATTGGTGTTCGATAAGTGAAAGGAAACAGAAATATTAAATGGACCATGGTGATCGAAAATGGTTGTGAAAACGAAGGTGTTGTTGCGTGTTTTTGATCAGGAAACAGAAGTAACCGATTATGGTTACATGGCTTGAACAATAAAATTAAGTAGGAACAAGATTAGCAATAGCATACGAGCGATTTAATGGATTTAAGTGGCAGTGAAAATTGAAGGTACAAAAAGGAAAAATGGATTTGTTGATTGTGATGGTTGTAGTATTGAACACAAGAAAGAAAACGAAAGGAATGATCTTGGTGATGGTAGTTGACGGTTTAATGGTGTTATTAATCGAGAAACAACAATACGCAAATGGGTGGTTTCAAAGATGGAGAGTGGTGGTTTTCTTGATCACAACACAAAACTATATAGATTGGTTTTTTTTAGGATAGTATTAGATTGATGCATATATGTATATGTATGTCAATTATTTCAGTTAAAAGATACAGACAAATTTAATCAATCAGTGATAGATATTTTAATATGCACAATACCCAAATAGTAATTATCAATTAAGCCGCCGGATATTTGTCATGTGATAGATATTTTAATATGCATGCACAGTACCTAAATAGTAATTATCAATTAAGCAGCCGGATGTTTGTCCTCTTACTAATTTATGGAATATACTATGTCCATTGCTAAACAGTTAAATTATAAAAATGTTCCTAAAATCCCAAATTTTTATATTAATTATATTTATTTATTTCAGTCATTATGGTATAAAATTCGATCCTTAATTTAATAAATAAAAATTACATCAACTGTTCCTCTCATTTATGGGTGAAATATAAAAAGTGTTGAAATTTATTAACTAAGTCCTAAATATAATTTTAGTAAGCCTAAAATTTATTGAACTCATTTTCGTATCACCGTTTATTACAATAGTTTGAATTTAACTTGCTTAATATCAATCGAAACATCAAATGAGTATTACAATTTTTTTTAATATTTATTTTTAATATACTTTATTTATATATAGAGATATATTTTAAATAATAATTATTATAATATCCTATTTTTATTTTATTAATTTTTTATAACAATAACATATAATACTTCAATTTATATTTCAAATTATTATTTATATATACATACACACATGTCTATTTACAATTAATTATTCGTGAATCGTCGAGAACAGTCGAATGTCGAACATCGTTTCAAAATTTTCTAGACTCAACATTACAGACTTTGCTTATCGTGTCGGAAACATATAAAGATTAAGTTTAAATTTGGTCGGAAATTTCCGGGTCGTCACAGTACCTACCCGTTAAAGAAATTTCGTCCCGAAATTTGATCGAGGTCGTCATAGCTAACAATAAAAATGTTTTCATGACGAATATGAGTTGATAAATAGAATTTTATTACCCTTGAGTAATATGGATAAGATAATTCGACTACTCGAGTAAAGCTATCCCAAAGAATGAAATGAGCAAAATGCAAGTTCGTCTTAACCGGTGACGTAGTCACGGTTGATTTCCTGAATTCAAGGGAAAAGGTAGAACTATCAAGATAATATGTTCCTGATATGTTTAGAGGTAAGATAGAATGTAAGAGTTGTGTAACATGGCACATGATGACGTTATAATCTGTGAATCATCACGTTCCATTAGAAACTCAGCATGACTTACTGTAATATAATCACGTTGATCAAGTGTCATTATATTATACTAACTCATGCATCAATTTCCAACACTACTTCAAAACATTCATAATTTATATTCAAATTTTACAGAAGTTTTCAATATGATGAAATACAGAAAGCACAAAGAGGTATATAATTTCGGACATGAATATTTATGAAAATATCCTCAGGAATATCGAAGATATTTATGATGATATTTTGGAATTTCTAAGTTCGAAGATTGATGGAAAAGATTTTCCGCAAGATTTTAACATGAGTAAGGAGCAAGATATTCGTTGAAAGTTTCATCGGATCCAGAATAACCTGGATTCTTTGAATATAGGGTATGGTCCTTGTGTTTTGCCTTGGTCTCCTTCATGGTTTGCTTAATCCGCTTTTCAGTATTAAATTTTCTATCGAGCGTTCCTAATATTCCATTCTTTATCATCAAACTTTTGGCCGTTTAGACCATCTACAATTTTGCTGTTTCCTCTGCATTTAATGCTACGATATCTGAATCATCAGTTATCAATTTGAGAGGTGGTTTCAGGAGAATTATGTTTTTAGATGATTGAATGCTGATTGTAATTGTCAAGATACAAAGGATGTTTAAGATGAAATTAAGTGGCAAACTTGAAGAATTATTTAGTTTCATATGTTATAATCAATATTTTAATTCATTTTAATTGTCCAAAGTTAGCAGTACAATAGTCCGATTGTCCAATAGTCCAATGAATTCATATATAATTTAATATATAATATTCGAATTAATTAATACGTATCGTGACCCGTGTACCGGTCTCGGTATTGATCACAACTCAAACCATATATATATTTTGGAATCAACCTCAACCCTGTATAGCCAACTCCAACATTCACATATAGAGTGTCTATGGTTGTTCCGAAATATATATATATATAGATGGGTCGATATGATAGGTCGAAACCTTGTATACGTGTCCCGTTATTTAAAGTGCGTAAAATAAATAACAGAAATAAAATTGCGATAATTAATTTGCGATAAAATGTAATACGGAATTAACAGTTAGCTGGGAACAGTTAGCTAGGAACAGTTAGCGTGGAATCTTAACAAAATTCATCATAGTTAATTTGTTTGTTTCTAACACTTTTTTATTTTATCCAATGTTTTCTTCGTTATGCCACTTGTTGGATTCTGATAGATCAAAATCCAAACATGTGATTTGAATGGAAATGATTGTTCTGTGGTGAACGGATACGTATATCGGTGGTTGTAAGTAGGATAGTAAACGACCGTTGAATCAGATTCGAAGAATGTACAGTGTAACTTATCAATGTGAAATCTAAATATTCCTCGGGTACTACCTACCCGTTAAAATATTTTCATCATTAACAGTTTGTACGAAAGAATTTTTAATTACAATCTTTATAAAAATATACTTGCATATATATTTTCTTCAGATGTAATCATGAATTTAATGAGTTAATAAGTTATTAAACTCATTTGATTTATCGTTATTACTAGATTACATGATCTCTAAAACATTGGAGATTACATAATTACCATTTCGAACAAGGATAAATGAGATAGAACAATACGTAAAGCAAAGATAATTGATGTAGAACGATATGTAGAACGAAAATCATACTCGAAGTATAGATGGTGATATTGAGGCGTGTGATGTTGATATCCGAGGTATAGATTGTGATGTTGAGGTTTACGACGCAGTTGTGGTTGGGGGTGATGAGGGTACTGTTGATGTTGATGATGGTGGTGCTAATTATGCTGCTGGTGCTGCTGCTGGTGTTTGTAACCTTCGCACCATATTTTCCAAAGCCGTCACGCGGGCGCGAAGTTCGTTAACCTCTGCTAGTACACCGGGATGATTGACAGTTGAAGCGAGCGGATGAATGAGATTCGAAATATGGGATAGTATATAATCGTTACAAGACACTCTGGAAATGAGAGAGAAAATGGTTTCTCGAACAAGTTCGCCGGTAAGTGCTTCAGGTTCATCGCCAAGTGAGCAATTTGGTGGATGGAAGGGATCTTCGATGTGACATGATTTTCAGAGATCAGATGATATTCTAACTTCATAGAATATCTATATATTTGGTGCTAAAGTTTTCGTAGAATACGGAGAAATTTACGGCACGTGTCAGGCAATTCTACAGTAACAGATACGCTAAGATATGAATTTTGTCTATACACTATCAATGCAGTAAGTGCAGTAAGACGTGTCTAGACTTATGAATGATAAGCAGGTAATTTCCTAAGGATGATAAGCAGATAATTTTCGACTAGAAATGATAAGCAAAACTTTTGACATGCAGACACGGTCGAAGTCCAGACTCACTAATGTATCCTAACGACTTATCAGTTAGACACACTAATGTAGACCTGGTTCGCTAAGACCGCCGCTCTGATACCAACTGTAAAGACTCGTCCTGATCCACCTGGACGAAGTCTTCAACATATGGTTCCAATGCGAGGTACTGACCTAAATATGCCATGAATGACTTCAAGTAATATCTTTCAAATGAGCAAATGCACAGCGAAAGACTTAATTCGTACCTGAGAATAAACATGCTTAAAAGTGTCAACCAAAAGGTTGGTGAGTTCATAGGTTTATCATAAATAATACTTTCAGTAACAGTAATGGACCACAAGATTTCAGTTTCCATAAATATCCTTACACCGCAGTGTAATAAAAACATTCTACAACCATGGGCACCTGGTAACGAGCCTTAACAATAATAAAAATGAATACCCCTGCTGTATAATAATATCTGCACCGAATCAAGTGCGTTCCGTTAACCTCGAAGTACTAATCACCCGTTAAATGCTAGCGCGACTAGCCCGGATGGGGTTGTCAAACCCGATAGATCTATCAATAGGATTCGCGCCTACCAGTTCATAAACCAATAGATTAATGTTACCAAGCTAGGGGAATATTTGTGATTCTAACCCACGTAGAATTAAGTTTAGTACTTGTGTCCATTTCGTAAAACAGTTTATAAAACAGTGCTTGTATTCTCAGCCCAAAAATATATATAAAAAGGGAGTAATGAAACTCACCATACTGTATTTTGTAGTAAAAATACATATGACGACATTGAACAATGCAGGGTTGACCTCGGATTCACGAACCTTTGAAGAACAAGCTTTCTAAAAATAAAACACGACTGGCCGGACTTGAACCCGCGACCTCCTGCTAAATCCCAACACTCGTCTAACCGTTCCTCCACCCATTCATTTCTCATTAAATCCAAATTAATATTTATGTAACACAAAATTTTCTGTTTGATTTTCTTCTTCATCGACTATCTTTATCTAAACAAGTTTCATCATCATATACTCCATAACATCATTATTATCACTCATCATCATGTACCCCGCCATTCATACTATATTAACATCATAATCCATTCGCCATTTTTATCATCATTCTAACATCACGTTACGTTTGTATTTACAATCGAAAAGTAGGGAAACTGTCCATCAAAAACATTAAGTTGGATCTTAGTCCAACCACAAAAATGTGGCCCAAGTTGCAACCATAAAATCACAGCCCCATTTTATATATTTATACGGCCCAAATTGCCACCCTTTGTCCAAACTGTAAACCGAAAAATAATAGCCCAACTATATCAAAATTCTCGGCCCAAGACAAATTTTTGAATCTGTAACTTTGTAACAGAAAATATATCCCATTGATAACCACTCGTTATTTCCCATAATCTTTAATCATAGTTAGATAAGTAATCGGTTCATCTTCAAAGGCATTAACATCGATATAAATAAAAAAAAATACCAAATGTCTATATTGAATTGCAAAAGGTGGATTCCCTACCCACTTGCATATGTCGGCAACTCTCATCCATTTGATAATATCATACGGAGCAAAAACAAAAGAACAATGAGATATCACGCGGTATTTATTATTTATATATATATATCATCTTTTAACTTTTTCACAGAACACAAAGTATCCATAGCAGCGAAAACAATTGCAGTTGTAAAATATATCATCGTGCAGTAGTTTGGCTCGAATAGCACGTGGGTTTCGAACATGGTATCGGTCCTTAAAACATGAAACATAATGGAAGTAGGAGAACTACAGCTGCAGAATTCCATGGGTGATGACGTAAAGGTGATCGAATATTACAACCCAAATGGGTTTGGTTATATACATGAAAGAAACAGAAAAAGTTAATTATCGCTTGGGTTACACTTCGAATAATGAGGTTGGGGTTTGGGCTTCGGTTTAAGCTAGCTCGATAGAAAAATAATAGCTAGTATTGAGAACCAAAAATAAAGAGGTAGTGGATAGTGGTTCCCATTTAATGAAAGTGGGTTGATTGGTGTTCGATAAGTGAAAGGAAACAGAAATATTAAATGGACCATGGTGATCGAAAATGGTTGTGAAAACGAAGGTGTTGTTGCGTGTTTTTGATCAGGAAACAGAAGTAACCGGTTATGGTTACATGGCTTGAACAATAAAATTAAGTAGGAACAAGATTAGCAATAGCATACGAGCGATTTAATGGATTTAAGTGGCAGTGAAAATTGAAGGTACAAAAAGGAAAAATGGATTTGTTGATTGTGATGGTTGTAGTATTGAACACAAGAAAGAAAACGAAAGGAATGATCTTGGTGATGGTAGTTGACGGTTTAATGGTGTTATTAATCGAGAAACAACAATACGCAAATGGGTGGTTTCAAAGATGGAGAGTGGTGGTTTTCTTGATCACAACACAAAACTATATAGATTGGTTTTTTTTAGGATAGTATTAGATTGATGCATATATGTATATGTATGTCAATTATTTCAGTTAAAAGATACAGACAAATTTAATCAATCAGTGATAGATATTTTAATATGCACAGTACCCAAATAGTAATTATCAATTAAGCCGCCGGATATTTGTCATGTGATAGATATTTTAATATGCATGCACAGTACCTAAATAGTAATTATCAATTAAGCAGCCGGATGTTTGTCCTCTTACTAATTTATGGAATATACTGTGTCCATTGCTAAACAGTTAAATTATAAAAATATTCCTAAAATCCCAAATTTTTATATTAATTATATTTATTTATTTCAGTCATTATGGTATAAAATTCGATCCTTAATTTAATAAATAAAAATTACATCAACTGTCCCTCTCATTTATGGGTGAAATATAAAAAGTGTTGAAATTTATTAACTAAGTCCTAAATATAATTTTAGTAAGCCTAAAATTTATAGAACTCATTTTCGTATCACCGTTTATTACAATAGTTTGAATTTAACTTGCTTAATATCAATCGAAACATCAAATGAGTATTACAATTTTTTTTAATATTTATTTTTAATATACTTTATTTATATATAGAGATATATTTTAAATAATAATTATTATAATATCCTATTTTTATTTTATTAATTTTTTATAACAATAACATATAATACTTCAATTTATATTTCAAATTATTATTTATATATACATACACACATGTCTATTTACAATTAATTATTCGTGAATCGTCGAGAACAGTCGAATGTCGAACATCGTTTCAAAATTTTCTAGACTCAACATTACAGACTTTGCTTATCGTGTCGGAAACATATAAAGATTAAGTTTAAATTTGGTCGGAAATTTCCGGGTCGTCACACATTCCATTTAGAAACTCAGCATGACTTACTGTAATATAATCACGTTGATCAAGTGTCATTATATTATACTAGTTCTGAGAGGACCCGACCCAATCCATAGGGACGAATACAATAACATATGATAACATTGCGAGATACTTGACCTCTATATGATACATTTTACAAACTTTGCATTTATTCTTAAAAGACAATCTATCATTACATCAAAAGTTGACATGTTCGCCTAACATTTCATAATATCCAAATGACCTAATTTGTCATATACTTAATAATAGTCTCTAATGATCTTCAATGACTCGAATGCAACGTTCTTGAATCCTGGCTTAAATGGTCCCAAATAGTATCCGTAATATGAGCTAATGCACAGTGGAAGACTTAATTCATACATGAGAATAAACATGTTTAAAACGTCAACATAAAGTTGGTGAGATATAGGTTTAATGCCGGCAACAATATATATATAGACCACAAGATTTCATATATAAACATTTTCATAAAAATATTCTAAGTGGTTGAGCACTTGGTAACCATACTTAACAATTAATCACGTCGCATATTCCCTTTAATATGAAATCTTACTACACTGTACCAAGTGTAGTCACGAAACGAAGTACTGTGCAACCGTTGAATACTGGTCGTCCAGTCCGGTTGGGGTTGTCAGGCCCGATAGATCTATCAACAGGATTCGCGTTTACAATACCGCTGTAAATATTAGTTACCAAGCTACAGGGAAGTATGCCAGTGGTACAACTCAACGTAGAATATATTTTTCAGTTACTTGTGTCCATAACGTAAAACATAAAATACATGTATTCTCATCCCGAAATATTTAGAGTTTAAAAGTGGGACTATATACTCACTTTCGTCTTGAAGATATAAATATTTTGACTTGGTCTTCCGGTTGATATCACGAACCTATCCATATATAATATATCAATACCTTTTCTTTTTAAACAAACGTCACATATATATACTTGTTATACTTTTAATACTTTTAATAATTCCTTAGTCCGTAGTTAGCAGTTCGTTGTTACTAATTCAATTTTAATGGTTCATATTTAGATGTTTAATAAACCCGCAATGAAATAAATAAAACCCCC
Source organism: Rutidosis leptorrhynchoides (assembly GCF_046630445.1). Lineage (NCBI taxonomy): Eukaryota > Viridiplantae > Streptophyta > Magnoliopsida > Asterales > Asteraceae > Rutidosis > Rutidosis leptorrhynchoides. The sequence continues at coordinate 88,790,519 of NC_092336.1, read as the reverse complement.
ATCGTATATGTATTGGTCGAGATTAATCTTGACCCACGGTACCGGTGTTGTCAAATGACGTGTTGCGTACATAAAGTACCGGTGTTGTCAAATGACGTGTTGCGTACAATCATGGGATCTTATGATTAATCTTCTCGTGTTGTTTACGGGTGATCCTGAACCATATAAAATTGAATTATAAGTACATATATATAAAATATCATGTTATCTTAAAAAGATGTGATTTATTTAATTTTTCCCAATTATTTTCGTGGCTAAACTAGTCTTGGATATCCGATTTTGTTTCGGTCATAGTTTCTTCGTTACAACTCCGTTTTCGTTGATTCAACTTGCCATCTCCTTGGATCGAGTCCCTCTTTAAGAATATGAACTGTAAATACCTTAGTTTGTATTCAAAATCACACGGCATAGGTGAAACTTTAGTGAAACTTATGAAGTTAAACATTTTCCTTTATGTAAACAACCTTAAATGATTATTTTTCTAAAAATACTTATACTTTGAATTAAATCATGAAATTTTTATGTGTTATCATATTCATAGTAAAAATCATTTTTCCAGAAAATAAACCTCCAATTCAAAGTTTAAGATGGTTTTTAATTATCCAACCCAAAACAGTCCCCGGTTGCACTCCGACGTCGTAAAAACAGTTTTTAAGGTATTCTTTGAAAAACCAAGTTATACCTTGTTAAGTTAGCATATAATTAAGTTATATTACAGGTCTTGAAGTATTTTAAAAGTTAAGTTAGAAGGATCTATTTAGTTTGCAAACAAGTTTGAAAACATTCAAACTATGTTCTTGTTGTTAAAATTTTATACCACAAAATAAGATAGCTATATATATATGAATCGAATAAGGTTATGAACATAGTTACTACCTCAAGTTCCTTGGACAAGGTTTCTGTAAAAGAGAAGTAAAAAGCTAGAACCAAAAGGGTGATAGAATTGGATGAAAGATTGGAAGTAAGTTTGTGTTCTTGGAAGGATTTCTTGAAGTGTTTTTGTAAGGATTTTCTTATGGTGATTAAGTGATGTTTTTATGGCTAGATCTTCATGGATACTAGCTGAATGGTTATGGAGTTTAAGGCTCTTAAAAGTGTGTGTTTTTAGCTAGAGATTTAAGGTAAAAATGAATCAAAAATTGAAAATGAAATGGAGTATAAATGGTGGTGTAAAAGGTGTAAAAGTTTGTAATTTTGTGAAAAAATCTTTTAATCATGTGAAATTGTCATACTAGATAACAAAAGTAGTTACCTTATACATAAGGCATTGAACAAGGGCTGGTTGGTGGTGATTTGATGTGTATATACCAATAGTAAATACGTATAAAAGCTGGGTATGATACGGTACATATACCGTAGATATACGTATAGAAATCTTGTGAAAAATGGAATGAGAATTCAAATATAGCTATCTTTTGTGAATATACTTATATTGTTTTATGTATTTAAGTTCTTAAAAAGTGATTAAATACATTATATATACGATATATGTATAAACATTATAGGTCATAAGTATTTATGTTAAATAACGTTACGTATGGTTATCGTTTTGAAAACTTAAGTTAGTAGTTTCAAAATATACTTATAACTTATTGTTATTAATACAAAATGAGATATTAAAACATCCTTAGATCATGTTAAATATGTATATATACATATATATACACAAACGTATAATTATCATATGTTATATAGTTCGTGATATCATCGGTCAAACTAGACGGTCAAACGTTGTGTAAAACTCTTTTCAAAATCATAAATCTCAACAATTTAGATTGCTTATCATGTTGGTAAGGTTTAATTTATGTAAATATTAATCTTATAAGTGTAAAACGATCGGAAAAATCCGGGTCGTTACAAGTTCATGCATCGATTTCCAACACTACTTCAAAAACATTAATAATTTAAACTCGAAAGTTTACAGAATATAGAAACTAACAGTTTCTATATGATGTAACACTGATAGCACGAAGAGATTAATGATTTCAGATAAGAATATTTATGAAAATATCCTCAGAAATTTGGAGGATATTTATAATGAAAGATACGATGATATCTTGGAATTTCTAATATTAAAGGATGGTGAAGAAAATTTGTCCGCAAGAGTTTGGAGTCAAAAGCAAGGTAGTCGTTAATGACTTCAGTAGGTACTGAATCATTAAGATTCTTTGAAGTCAAACTTATTCTTTGTGATTTGTCCACAGCTTCCTTCATAGTTTGCTCGATCAGTTTTTCAGTTTCAAACTTTTTCTGAGCTTTGCCAACCTACAATTCTTTATCATCAACTTCTGACGATTAAGGTCATTTACGATTGTCTACGGTTTCTGCTGCTTCATTCAGCTTTTTCAACATTCAGAGTATTTGATTTGTAGACTGAGTGCTTTTCAGGATTTCAGATGAAAGATCATAATTCTAAGTGATAAATGTTATATGTTTACATGTAACTGTTGATGTGGAAACGTTGCGAGGCTCACTATACAAATTTTCTGATCCCCGGTAATTGGTATGGCAATTCTCGTTACCGGATGCAGATGAGAATATGATGAGACTTCAATAGATAAATGTAGTGATTTATCTGAGGGATTTAAACCAAGGAGCAACGAGGTTGCTGGTACATCTACTAATAATATGGTGGGATATAAAAGGTTCCCCGGTAACAACAAAAGAGCACGCATATATATCAAGATGTTAATAAGGTTGTTTCGAACGAAAAGTCGAAGTTGACTTGCTGGAGCTGTGACAAAATTTGCCACTTTGAAAGGAATCACCAAGTTATTTTGGGTAATAACAACGCCAAAGAAGCTATCACAGATACATGTTAAACGTTTACTCAGGTTCCGAGAGTTTTTCAGCTGAAAAGTTATATGCATCAATCTTTTCTTTCGTAGATGAAATGCGGTTGGTTCATCCTCTCGATTGAGGTGTTTTCAAGAATTACGAAAGGTTTGGACGCAATTTGTAATCGTCAAGATACAAATGAGGTTTTAGGGTGAAATCAAGTGGCAAACTTGAAGATTTGTTTAGTTTCATATGTTTTAATCAATATTTTAATTCATTTTAATTGTCCAATATTGGTAGTCCTCGTTTGATAGTCCACAGTTAGCAATTCAACAATTCATATATAATTTAATATATAATATTCGAATTAATTAATATGTATCATGACCCGTATTCGTCTCAGACTCGATCACAACTCAAACTATATATATTATTGTAGAATCAACCTCAACCCTGTATAGAGAACTCGATCATTACTACATATAGAGTGTCTATGGTGATTCCAAATAATATATATAGATGCGTCGATATGATATGTCAAAACCTTGTATACGTGTCCCGATATTTAAAGTGCGTGAAATAAATAACAGAAAATAAATGACGATAAATAAAGTGCGTAAAGTAAATAATAGAAATTAAATGACGATAAATAAAATTGCGAGAATTTAAATTGCGA